>NW_022170249.1:4816724-4869367 GCF_008802855.1 Photinus pyralis
CTGCGCAAGGAAAGAAGCACGCGTACAAGTGGCGCCATCTCACCTATATCCTGCCTAACGTAGCAAGCGGTAATTTTGAAATTTGAATATAAATAAACTAAACTGTTACACCCCCCCTCTCCTTCGACAGGAGGGAAACTACAAGTTTTCCGACGATCGAAAAAACCCAGCACACACACTCGAAAAGGAAGCAAACAAATTGAAAACCCGAAAACCCACCCCAGTGTAAAAAAACTCCCCCCCAAAGAATTTCACCTTCAAAGAATTTTCCCAGGTTCTCCAGCAGCGGAAAAGGTATGCAAAATCGGGTATTGACATGCCCTCGCGTAAAGATGGAATCTCGCGCCGTCGGGTATCATGACAATAGCAACCCCTTTCCCACAACCCAATCCAACTACTAGTCACCCCCAAGAAAACCAAATCCAGTGCCCACCCAGAAGAAAGAAACCCTACAGTTTCAAGTGATGCAGCACCAAAATCCCCAAAATAAAGAAACCCCCCTCCCTGACTAAAAAACGACACAAAAGCCCAAATTTTGACCCCCTTGCCGAAAAAGTGTAGAAGGAAACCCCCAAAAAGAAGGTACCTTTCCAACCCAACTCCACCATGCACTAGCGCAATGAAATGAAGAAGGTGCTATGGATAGAAGACAGTAAGAGAGAGAAAGAAGAAATCACATTTGCGGAGAAAAAAAACTCATTCATGCCGATTCCAGGGGTCCCATGGTCACCGAGGCTCGCACAGGGAAGGCGCACCCACCCCCTTCCTCTTGTGTGTCAACTACCCATCCATTCAAACATTCATTCATTCTATGGAACGGAAATGGAAGAAAAAAGAGTAGAAAAAGATAGAATATAGGAAAGCGAAAAGAAAAGGGCAACCTCTCCCAAATTTCCCCTGAGGAAATTAGAAGAAGAAAAGTGTTTGAGGTGCAGATAGAAAAAGAAAGAAGGAGGATAATGGATCGGGACGAATCCCCTAGCAGGTGTTGTTGCTACGATCCGAGAGTCCATCCCCTGTGCCCAACCAAACCACCCAAAGAGTAAGAAGAAGAAGAAATATGGAACATATAACATATAAATACATATATCAAAGTCAAATCCAAGAATAAGAATACGTCAAAATTAGTGGTTCAAAATCGTCAACAAACAAGCAATCCGGCGACAATAAATGTCTAACCATGATCATCGGGTTCAATATAAGGTTTGAGATCCTGGACGTGCCACGTTCCAGAAGATTTACCATTAGAATCTTTCAACTCATAGGTCAAATACCCCATTTTACGGCTAACCGTAAATGGTCCTAAAAATCTGGGAGCTAACTTCGCTGAATAATCTTTAGTGGCATCAGACAAAGTCTTATTTTTACGCCAAACCAAATCTCCTATCTCATAGTTAACATGCCTACGTCGTAAGTCATAATGTTGCTTGTTGCGGTCATGACTGTCTTTAATGCGTGCAATAATTTTGTCGTACAGACCTTGCTGTTGCGCTAACCGTTGTTCTACGTCAATCGGCTCATTGTCCGTCATGTCAGTGTCGAAGCTGTCCCCTCGAATACGAAATTCTTTCCCAAAATTAGCACGATAGGGAGTCACTCCTATGGTTTCGTGCTTAGAAGTTCGAAGAGCACAAGCTATCGAAGCTAAATGAACGTCCCAATGTTTGTGATTGTTCTTAACGTAAGTGGCTATCAATTGCTTTACCACACGATTCACCCTCTCCGCAGGATCAGCCTGTGGATGATAAAAAGGAGTAAACCGAACCTTTACACGGTAGCTTTCACACAGATCTAAGAAGAGTCTACTGCGCATCTGCACGCCATTGTCACAAATAAGGAATTGTGGAGCTCCATACACAAGAAATACAGAATCTTCAATACATTTGACAAGAGTTTTGGCATTCGCCGTCCTTATGGGAAAAAGAAGTACAAATTTACTCATATAGTCACTAACAACTAATAAATGAGTTCGCCCTTGAGTGGATCGAGGTAAAGGACCAATAAAATCTAAGCTGATCATCTGCCACGGTTCATAAATTTGAGGATGTGAACCCATAAGCCCTGCAGGTCGAAGTTGTTCAGGTTTATGTTGTGCACAGGTGGTACAGCGAGAAATATAACGCTTAATATCGCACTTCATTCTCGGCCAATAATATCGGTGATGAATGCGCCAAAAGGTCTTATAAACACCAAGGTGTCCTGAAGTAACATTATTGTGGTTCTCTTGTATAAGAGATTGTCTAAAATCAGAAGGAACAACAAGTTTCCATTTTTCATAATCATGAGATTGTAAAGCGGACTTGATATATTTATACAACAACGAATCTTTCCCTCGCCAATCGGGATATTTATGAGGACTTCGCTCTAATCTTTCAAACATACCAAGGTACCAAGGGTCTTTAGAAGTTTTGAAATCGTTCGGATCCACCGTAACATCTGAAGAATGTACAGCTTCGATCACAGGTACAGTACGTGACAAAAGATCGGGAACAATATTGTCCTTGCCTTTACGATGGACAAGAGTAAAGGTATACGGCTGTAAACGAAGAGCCCAGCGTGCTAAACGTCCTTGGGGGTCTTTCAAAGAATGCAACCACAAAAGAGAATGGTGGTCAGTAATGACTGTAAAAGAAACTCCTTCGAGGTAATGTCGAAGTTGCTCTACCGCCCAAATGACTGCTAAGCACTTACGTTCAGTCGTGCTGTAATTTTGTTCCGCTCGGGATAATGATCGGGATAAATAACATACCACTCGCTCCCCATCCGGAAAAGTTTGAGTCAAGACAGCTCCTAGCCCATAAGCAGAAGCATCGGTCTGAAGGACAAAAGGTTTGGTAAAATCCGGGCAATTGAGCACAGGTGCAGTTGCCAAAAGTTCTTTTAATTTGAGAAAAGATTCCTCACATTCAGACGTCCATTCAAATTTAACATTTTTCCGAAGAAGTCTGGTTAAAGGAGCAAGAACGGTTGAAAAATCAGGAATGAACCTACGGTACCAACCGCAAGTTCCTAAGAAACGTCGTATATCATTCACCGTAGTGGGTGTTGGAATATCTAAAATCGCCTTGACTTTGTCAGGATCTGGGTGTAAGCCAAAGGAATCCACAACATACCCTAAATACTTAAGTTCTGAACGGCAGAAGTGACATTTGTTTTTATTCAGAGTGAAGCCAGCAGCAATTAATTTGTCAAAAACGGTGTTCAAAATTTTTAAATGTGAGTCAAAGTCTTGTGATATAATAACCACATCGTCCAAATAAACCAAAAGGTTGGGTTGCAATTCAGGTCCCAAAATGGTATCGATAATGCGCTGAAAAGTCGCAGGGGCATTAGTCAAGCCGAAGGGCATCCTTCGAAATTGGAAAAGACCATGACCAGGCACAGTAAAAGCTGTGAAAGGGCGCGAATTCTCAGCAACCTCTATTTGCCAATAAGCTGACTTAATGTCCAGGGAACTAAGATATTTAGCGTCACGTAATTGGTCTAAGATGGTATTGATATAGGGCAAAGGAAAAGCGTCGCGCTCAGTTAAAGAGTTAAGTTTCCTATAGTCCACACAAAATCTATAGGTTTTGTCTTTCTTGGGAATCAGACAGACAGGTGAAGCCCATCCGCTGTTCGATGGTTCGATGACTCTGTCCCTAAGCATCTCATCAATGGTGTCGTTAATGATTTTCTGTTTAATCGGATTTACTGGATAGTACCGCTGTTTAATAGGAATAGCGCCCTCTACCAGGCGTATCTCGTGTCTACCTACTGGGGTTAATCCTAACTTGTCTCCCATGAGCGAAAATTTCAGATCTAAGAGGGTTTGTAAAGAATGGGGTTGTTCATCAGTGAGACGAGACTGTTCCACTATGGCCACACTAGGTTGAGTTGGCGTGCAAGAAGTAAAATGCCAACAGTCATCGCTAATATTCGGAATGATACCCATCCTATCCCAAAAATCTACTCCCAGGATTAAATTAGTAACCAAATCAGGCATCACCAACAAATCTAACAGCACAGTACGATCCTTTAAGGTAATTGGCACAGTGATGTAACCAATCGAATGTGCATCGGAGCTATTTGCTACCGTACAAGAAATAACTTTCGGTACAAAATTGAAATTGAGTATTTGCAATTGAATTAAAGTATCGGGATTGATAAAAGAACGTGAAGCGCCAGAATCTAATAATCCCAAAAAAGGAATGTCTAAAATTTTAATTTGGACATAAGGTCTCAAGTCATTTCCCACATGCTGTAATAAAAAGTCAAGTTTAGGTTTGGAAGAAATTTTCAACATTTTTGTCGCCTGTACTAAAGAAACGTCACGACGACTTAATGAGCGTTTCTCGGAGCGTTTCCCGAACAAAAAGAACAACTGCGCACCGTAACGCCTTGTGCGCCACATTTCCAGCAAAATAATTGCCTTGGTTCAGGACAATCAACACGATGATGACCTAATTTTTGGCAATTACAGCAAGGAGAATTTGGAGTTTCCATTGCATAAATAGGTGGACGTGGTGACATTTGTCGACTACTGGTGGGACAGCTAAACCCAGGTTCGAGTAATGGTAGTGATGTTCGGTTGCGTAAGGCATGGTGTCTGTCTAAATCATGTTTGATATCGTCAAAACGTCTGCATTCAATTAAAAGTTCATCTAATGTCTGAGGAACATTAGGACCTAATTTAGTCAAATAAAATGGTGATAAATTGCATTTAATTAAACGGACTTGTTCATATTCTGGAGGTGGTAATTTTAGTCGTGAAAATAAACCCTGCATTACTGCAAAATAAATGTCTACTTTTTCATTCTGACCCTGTAAACGAGCTTTAATTTCGTCGAGCAAATCTTCCTCATAGTGTGGTGGTAGAAATGCATCTCGTAGTAATTGCACTAAGTGCTCCCATGAAGTAGCTTTATGAGAATTAATGTTGTACCAGGTGTTCGCAGTACCTTCAAATAAATCGTAGGCAGTCTCAAATAAAGTTGGATGATCTACTCCGCGAGCACGAGCCATTCGCTCAACTCGGTCGATAAATGAATTCAAAGTTTCACCTCTACTATCCCCGGAAAATTTTAATCCCCATTTATGTACAGGAGTACTCGGTACGGATAATCTTGGTTGTAGTTCTGCAGTACGTCTAGTAGGTGTAGAAGAAACTACAGCAGTTGCTGAAGGCATAATTGAATCGTTAAAATGAAAAGCTTTGTTATCGAGTGAAGCTCTTAATTGTCGAAATAAACCAACTAATTCCCCAAGTTTACTTAATTGTTCAGGCAATAATGTGCGAGTCCTATGTAAACGTCTATCGGCATGAGCTAGCATGGTAACAATTGACAAATATGAACCTCCCCCAAAAGCATCATCAAAATTGTCAATCTTATTCTGAAGGATCACTGTCAATTCAGTAAGAGCAGCTAAATCCTGAGCAAAGGTAAAAGGGTACTCTGGAGCAACATAACCAGGTGCTTTCTCTAACTCTAACAATTTTCTGAGAATTAAACGACTTTCGTTCATATTACTCCCCATTTGTCCCGCTCTAATCTCAATTTCATATTGGAGTTCAGTCTCTCTTAATCGGTTAATTTCCATAGCCATGATCACACAATAGATTCAAAATACAAATATAAAAAGATAACACAATATAGGTACCTGTTAAATACCAAGAAATACACAAATATCAGTAATAACCACAAATAAAAAATAAGTTGCAAGTACGAAGTTCAATTTAGAAGAGATAATTTAAAAATAAGGCCAAAAACTTAAATTTAAACAAATTATGCCCAGGCCACACGTTAAAGGGTGTCACTTTATAACGTGAGGTTAGTTCGGCGCTGTAAAACTCAAACCCCGCCGCATAAACGGCCAGCTAGCTCAGATTCTTAATTAAAAGAAGGGCTCGAGATGAGAATCTTCCACAGCGGTTTGTTCGTTTGGGCATATAACATAAGTTTTTGATCTTTGGTAGTTACTAGAAATGATTAGTTGAGCGCCACCCAATTTGCACAAATTCTGACCTCTCCTGTATAGAAATTGGGAAAACACAAGAGAGCCAAATAATAAATTCACTACGAGCAATTCTGATTTATTAATCCTGACAAAACGGTGCAGGATCGGCAAATAAAATGTATCTTCAATACGACAATAACAAATACTTTAAATGACAAAAATAATCCCCAAATAAATTCATGAACACTTCCTTAATAATTACGTTACCAGACCCCTACAACAATGATCGAGCAAAAATGTAGTTAAGATTTCAATGGATTCAAAGATTGAATTAAGTTAACCCGAATAACAACTCATATAAGGCAACACTGGGTACAAGTAAATTAAAAATCTTACCTTGAATAACACATACGCTGTCTTCTCCGAAAAAGAGCTCTCCTTCGAAGTTCCAGTTCTGTAACACAAAAACAAACCCCAAGCTACAACGCTCGGAACGATTATATGAGCCGGAAGGGCCAAAAATAGCTTACTCGTAGCCGGCTCGTTTACCCATACGTTAAATACAGGTGCGTTGCTCTTGAAGAGAGTCACGACCTCAAACACTTGATGCGAACAAAATACAAAGCTCCGATCATAAATCGTCGGAAGGTTACACTAGATTAATGGTATTGAAGCAAATAACAAAAAGGTTGTGTAAAAGATCGTATCTTCCGAAAATTCCACAATCAGCTGGTCGCTCCCGGTATCGTTTAGGTGTTAGCGCTTATCTACTCGGTGGTACGCCGGATAACTACATGGATTCGTCGGTACAAGAATTCATCTACTACATGGATTGACCTACTACATGGATTGACCGGTACAAGAATTCATCTACTACATGGATTGATCGGTACAAGAATTCATCTACTACATGGATTGATCTACTACATGGACCCCCTAAAAGTAATGAAGATGTAACACTCCCTAACGAGATTTTTAATAACATACCTGAAATCGTCAGGAGGGTAATGAAAAATACTTAAATCAATGAAATATGGAAATTATCCAAGAGGTTGTGAATCTGAAAGAATTTTAGATAACATAACGTAAAAGAAAACCAACGCCATTTCACTTACATGTAGGTAGGGCGATGAACTTCCACCAGATATAGCCTCACAACGGAGAAAACGGCTTCTGAGTTACTCTACTCGACAACGCCAATAAACAGGTAAAATTGCCAGAGATTTTACGTGAATGATGGCAAATATTACCCACTGGTTTTAGAAGAATTCACAATGCCACGCTCTACAAGTACAACCTCGTTGGCTTTAAAACGGAAATGAAGTGAAAAAATTACGCGATTCTGCGCGAGGAAAGAAGCACGCGTACAAGTGCCGCCATCTCACCTATATCCTGCCTAACGTAGCAAGCGGTAATTTTGAAATTTGAATATAAATAAACTAAACTGTTACAAGTACTACTTTTCTGGCTTTTTTTCATCAAAACTGTCAATTACATTGTCGTAATTAATCCTGCTCGACACGTCATTCTCAATAGACAGAATTCCCAAGTTTGAGAGTCTTTTTTGCATCATTTATGACCTTAAGTAAGTTTTAATGATTTTGAGCTTACTAAAGCTCCTTTCACAGCTTGCTGAGGAAGTTGGAAGTGTTGCATAAATTCGTAAGGCCACCGAAAATGCGACTAGATAACAATAATTGGACCAATACACGTACACAACATAGATACACACAACGGTGTCACTGTTTATACTGCGAGACTGCGACTGCCAACAATATATTGCACTTGCAGTTCTGATTAATTTCTGTGTATTTTAAATGTGACTTTACTTTAGGGTGGTTGATATTTACGCGGCGCGGTTTGGCTTTACAAAAACGTGGTACCGTTGTTGAGCCTTCATTCTACGGTGATACAGGCAACAGATTTGTCTGTTTGGTTTTTTGCCACTTGGTTCGTTACTTTCATTACGTACAGCGCTGTGATCTCAAAGTCTATAATTAATTTTGGAGAGTACCTATCCCGTTTAAACCTTAGCTTATTCCAGGTTTGGTTCTCGGGATTTCCCGGACACCAAATTAAAATTACACGAACCATGCCGACTTTTGCCGCCCCTATTGCGTGCCGCCCGGGGCACTTGTCCCCTTTTGCCCCCCCCCCCCTATCCGGCATTGAATGATGATGATCTTTTTATGTGAAGTACGAGTAACGTTTGTAATGCATTTTTGTTTTGATTCTCAAAAAGGAGCTTATAGTTTCACTAATGGTGGGTCGTTCGGACACCTTTTAATAAAGCTTTATATAAATCGATCGAGATCTTGGCAATAGAATGATTATTTGAACCGGAATTACTGCTAAAGTGAAAACTGTCGTGAAATGCACTATACAACGTAGTTATTGTCCCAAATATCCTTTTTTTGATTTTTTTTCCTCGTACTTTTTTTGCTTCTAAAATGTAATTACGATCAACACATGCAATCCGCTTTTTATGTTCCCTCGGACTATTTCAGGAAGCAGACATTCTTTTACAAAAACAACAAAGTAGCATGAATCTCACTGTGCAATATGGAGTTGTCCTTGGACCTATAAAAGTGGTATTGAATATTTTTATACCCACCTGAAAATAATATGAAATCTCTCTGTAAATATAATTTGTTGTTTTTAAATTGTAGACATATATTAAGTTTTTGTGCAGCCTCCTCCAAATGCATATTTAGTAAATAAAGGACTACGATAATTTAGTAATAATACTAATAATAATTATTATTTGTTAAAGATTTTAACATACCATCCGGTAATGCACCCAAATATGTATGGTTCAAATCTACAAATAACCCACTTGGCATTAACTCTCTCTTTCATAAGTTCTTCTTGTTTTTGTATAGCTACCGATTCATTTATTGTCCCATATTCTATGGATTCATTTGAATATGGTTTTTTATTTAGAATACCTTTTCCAAGGGTATGGCAGGGGGTATATCCTCTTCTTTTGATTACTTGACCAAAGTTGGACGCGGTGTTACTCGTAGTTCCTTCTCGTTTCGATAGATTGTGTTATCAAACTGTCCTATAGTTGTAATAACTATTTACAATAGCCGATCAGTAACCTGGAGAAATTGAAAATGTATTTCTAAAATCGTATTTTAAAATTTTACCTCCAACGATTTTAATATTCTCTTGCATTCATTTTCTATAAAATAGGTTGTTTTTTCCATAGTCAATGTTGAGTTTTTTTTTAGACTTTCTTACAACCTACTTTTGTAATTCGATATTTTTGCTACTGATTCATGAAATTTGTAAAATATTTTCCTGGGTTTTGGTCTGTAGCTCCCTTCCATGGACTGATATGCCAGACAGAACCTAAATAAATTTATTACTTATTTTTAGGTTTAACTTTTTGCCCATTGTGAACCTGGATAAGATATTCATAAACAATTCTGCTCGTTTATTGAATTGATCAAACCATCACGGAAACTAAACTTCTGTAACCAGGGAAACACATGAAGGAAGAAAAGAAAAATGCACAGAATGCAAATTTACCGAGCGTCTCCAAAAATGTGTTGCTTATCAAGGACTTCATTTGTCCGATATCATCTTCCATTCTTGAAAACCTTATTTATGAAAAATAAACTTCCACATTTTTTCTACCAAATGCTTTTTATTTTAATCTCTAATATTAACCGCATGGCAACCATTTCAAATAGGGTCATTTTCACCTGGTCACCCTGTATATACCAAGCAGTCATGTTGCCTAAAATTAACTATGACATATAAATTTCCCGAATTTCTTGATCTCCTTCGTGAGTCTATTAACTCTGGGACCAAAGCGTTAGTTTTTCTACCATTTTGTTCGTCCAAAACGAATAATCCCTACAAATAAAAGGTTAAAATTACAGTATATGAAAATGGACATTTACCTTTGAATTTGTTCGAGATATATGCCTCCTTCGGTATACAAAGTTTGCAGTTGGAATTGTGCAGTTGTTCCTGTACTTAATCAAAATAATTAGGGTTCTTTTTGAGACACCATTTACCATCCTGTTCCATGTAAAAATCTATTTTTCCGCTTTTGAAGGCCTCGTTTGGCAACAGCTTTTCGCTTTTTTCTGAACTTTTTATCTCAATTACGGCATGATGATCCACCAATCCATCCACAGAACACGCAAGAAATGAAAGTTCTTCGTCGATAATCCGACCACTGCTTCGGGATTTTTTTCCTAAACTGTTGTTAAAACAATGAAATTGCCCTTAGCTTCATGAAGATCCCCAGTCTGTGTGGCGCGTGTGCCAGGGAATGTTGAAAAATCTGTGATAATAATAATAAATGTCTTTATTGAGTCAGTGATAAATATAATAAATGGTACAGTTGCAGAGGCGAAGTTCAGCTCTTCCACTTAACCTCTGTTGAGAAACAAATCCGGCGTAATTACATGATCATAATGTTACATAAGTTCTTAAAATTAAGCATGCCGATAGGTAGTGAACTGCTGTAAATTGTTATTCATGAGCTTGTTGTCTTTCTAAATACCTGGAAATTATAGCTTTACGGAATTTCTACATGAATCGTTATAAACCTCAATTATGCAATTGCGCGAGTTTTTCCCGGAAAACATCGGACTACCATGTACCCAAGTCGACAGCTTCCGCGTTAACGAAAGCGAGAAAAACACGAACTCGGAACACCAACGTGGAATACAAACCTCGCACCCAACAATGGCCGGAACCTCGGCGTTGTGGAGACCAGGTTGCACTCACTCATACCCATGCTTATTATCGGAAAGATGGAACGCAAATAACACACTTAATTAATTGGAATCGCAAATAGTTTATTGAGTACTTGATCAAAAGTGTAAAATGAATCAAAAGGCCGAAAGAACTTCTTGTTTGGAATTTGGAATCGGACATCTCAGATCGCCCCTTTGGGAAATCGCTGAATGGTACACATCAGACAGAGGTTTTCCAACATCCAAAGGTTTTTATCGAACTCGTACGTCATGTAACAAAAAAGTAATGTATTAATATTGTTCCTATGTTAAACTGTTAAACAAACAAACAAAAGAAATACAAAAAAAACAAAAATCAGCTGAAAAAGCTGAAAGAAAGTTGAAAATGGTGAAAAATAAAATTTTAAATTTGTTATATTATAATTACCCTTCCTAATATTTGACTCAAGGTTACACAATGTATATACATTTGGATATGGACAAGCAGTGACAAGATAAGGACCTGAATACAAAGTACAAAATTTGTGTATTATCTTTCGATTCGCATCGGACATTGGATTCTCCCGCAAAAGCACTAAATCTCCAACCTTTAATTTGTCATTTGCTGAGCATCTCCTCCTTCTAATCTCCGCCTACAGTCAAATTTTTTTGTACATCTTCCCTAATAACCTCAACAGACTTAGGTGGTGATGCAGGCAAATATTTTGAAGAATATCACCCAATTCACGTTGTCCAATTAAAATCTCTTATGGCGAAAATCCTGTCGCTAAATGGGGAGTGTTGTTGAATAATGACTCGATCTGAGGTAAGAGGGTTGCCCACCTAGAATGGGAATCACCATAGGTTCTGAACAAACGACTCAACTCTTTCATGACACGTTCAGTGGGGTTCCTGGAGTGTCGAATAGATGAGTAAGTTGGTGTTATTCCAAGCCTCTTCCATCGTGTCTTGCCACACCTTTGACGAGAACTGGGTACCATGGTCAGACAGAATGGTTCGAATGGGAATTCTTTGGGCAAAATCAGAAATTACCTTCATGGCAGAAATGTTTGCCTGAGCTTGTCGTAGCGGGTAAAGTTTCACATGTTTGGAAAAAGAATCGATGACAACCAAAATGTAGGAAACTCTAGAACGTCCTTCTGGTAAACGGCCATAGTAATCAATGGTCACTAACTCGCCTGGAAATGTAACTGAAACAGAGTGTGGAGCACCCATCAAGCCACGGGTAGGAAATTTACATTTTTGACATACATCACAACCACGGATGACCTGGTGAATACGCCTTCTCATTCGTCGAAAATAAAAATTCTGTTAAAAAACCAAATATAATTTTGAAACTCCAAAATGTCCAAAAACCTCATGATGATCAACCACTAACGGTAAAACCAGCTGATCGCCAGAGATACGAATCGCTTTGTACGAAAATTCCAGAGTGTACCTTAAATTGTGACAAAACTCCTGAGAAGCACTCAACACAGTAGATAACTTGAGAGGAAATTAAAAATGGAACAATAAAAAATATTTTTCACTTATAATTGCACAAGAGGTTTGTATTTTACCGAGTAAATTTGGGTTGTTTAGGTAATGAAAATCTGTTGCCTAGCAATTAGACGAGAAAAACTATCAACTAATAAAAATGCGACACCGCAGGTGGAGCATTTTTAGGTTGACAGTTTTTCGAGTTCAATTGCTAAAAGGCAACAGATTTGAATTGCAACAACACAAATTTACTCGGTTTAAATACAACCCTCGAGTGTAATTCGGCAGGACAATTTAACGAACAAGAAATTCACATAACTAATCAATTACTGACAGACGTCAAACTAGTCATATGGGAAAGGATAATGCGATAATTGGTTCGAAAATGAATAAGTGAAAAAACCACTAGTGCATTTGTCGCTGGAAAAGTTGCAGGTAACTTTTGCCGCTGTCAAAGTGACCATTTCACTGCGGCTTATGCGATTTTTTATACATGAGTTGAATTGTCTGTTGAAACCTAGCCAAATCTCGGAATAAATTGCATGCATGCAGCTAACTTCACATCCTGAATCCACTAGAGCCACAAGCCAAACACCAAAACAACTGTATATTACGGCATGGACAAACCTCCCTCTGCAATAAATCGCTTGTTGGTCAATCTGGTTCTCTCGGCATGCTGCTGATCTGTCGACCAAAAAATCACCCCGAACAACCTCTAACTGCTCCACTTCATCGAACCGGGCTAAACTAAAATATCTATCAAAACGTTACAAAAAGATCACTGGGTGAAAACGAGCTGGATTAAACAGTGGCTTCTCAACCAAAGGACCAACGAAAGAACGTTTAGCCAAAGACATCCTTCCACTCTGAAACATTCACCCTATCAACCACTCCAGATGCAGCCGCAATAGGTTGGGGAGTAGAAGAAGCAAGGGGGTTAACAATACACTGATCTGTCGGTGGTTGGCACAATGATGGAACGATCGCTGTGGTTTCTGCGGGAACAACGCTGGGACTCGCAGTTGTACTGGATCTTGACAATTGCTCCAATGAGTTGAAAAATCCTTGGTTGACCTTCCTGTGATCTTCAAACTCTCCAATTCGCTCATAGGCTCCGTAACAACCTCAACTTCGGTGTCCGCTGGTGGCGTATCAACAAACAGCATCGGCACATCCATTTCCAACGTTTATGAGTTGTGAACCTAAAAACACAGACAGGGCAGTAGATCTGACACAAATTAGTAAACAAAATCAAAATACACAAGGTTCCTTCTTTCACATAGCAATGGGACAAGGTCATCCTAGAAGTCGGTGCAACAACCGTTTTGGTGGTTTACTGAATACGGGTGCAGTTGAACCTTTTCTTCTTTCCAGTTTTTACAATTACTTTGCAGTATGGTTTGTTGGAAAATTGTGTCGATCGGCACAATTTAGTTCTTCTAATGGTTGGTTAACTTTCTCCGTGTAGTCTACCAAATCTAAATCGGGTTTTTTGTCTTTTTCGTATTCAACACCATAGTATTCGTCAGCGGTGGTAAACAGATTTCTTCTTGGCACTCGATCTGTAAAAGCAGTATTTTCATTATAATTACTTGACTAATTTGTCAGTTCGTACGTTTTGCATATAGCGGCTCGTATCTTGGCATTTTCATATCCATGCAGATATATAGGCTGATAACTATCGCCGAACAGTGTTTTCTCAATTCTGCAAAGATAATCTCATTTGGTGTTAAATGATAGTTCCCATTTCATGGACATAGCAATGGTTTAGGACTGCTTATATTTCATTTTTTCAGTAGGGAAGTGAGTATTAAGAATAACGTTTATTTTAAATTCTTATTGTTTATACATCGGCCGTTTTTAAATGTTAGGCACTAGGCAGTTAAAAACGCAAAACCATATTCTAAGGTTATACGTAAAAGATTCCCCGGAATTTATAATTGGAGTTACTGTTTGCTCAACATTTTATCATAAACAAAATTTTAAATGTTTTGAATATTAAAATTCATGTAAATACGTTGAATGTTTTTCTCTTTGTGTTTCAAAATTTGGAGTAGAAAATGTAAATTTTTTATTTCCCGTGAATTCCTTTGAAAGTAAATTACGCGATCACGGTATAGTAACAAAAAAGAGCTAATTTGATGTGCGGATATGATTTGAATAAAAAGTTTCATGCATTATGTCGTAAAGTAATAGCAAAAACACTAGATGGAAATAAATAACTTTTCGTAATTCAAAGGACTGCGGCGTGTCACAAAAAAGGCTTTGGTCAACTTCAACAGTTTTATTTCTTTTTATAAACCAGCTTGATAGTATGTCAGACATTCTCGGTTACATATACCCTACAGGGTTTTTACATTCGTTATCATCACCAGTGGTTATTGCAGAGGTAATAAAGTTTGGTGACGTATCAAATACAGTAGTAGACGATATTGTATAAGCGGTTCGTTCGAGGCGAGAAGAGCAGAACCCCAATTTTATAACGAAACCAGATTGACTTAACGATCCTCGTTAGTTAGTAGCAAATTGATTCAGACGCATAATCGTGTTTTTGCTAAACTTTGCATTTGCGTTCAAAGGCAAATTTTAAATGTAAAATTCTCTTTGTTTGTATATTTTGTAATTTCGTAACATTTATTTAAAAATGAAGCAAATTACGTGAAGCTAATGAATCTTGAAATTGGAAAAACCTTCACGAAAAGTTTGCATTATATATTTCAACGAGAATAAGAACGGAAAGGTAAAACGTACACATCTCGTAATTACTTCTAAATTGGAAGGGCCTTATTTAATGAAAAAGAAGTAATAAAAGAATGTACCCTTTTTACCTACGTTTTTACTTCTTTTCGTATAGCCACTTATTGAATACCAAGCTTGTTTTGTAAGGAACCCTTATTAATGTGTACATAAAACGGTGCCTCGTTAGCTTTTTTCCTCGAAAAGTATATGAATACTTCTTAAAAGTAGAACATCAATATACCATGTATAATTGATCCAGTTGGCAACTATCAGTTTCCCCGAAGCTCTCAGATTCACACCTGAACTAATCGGCTTTATAAACCTAAGAAACTTTAACTTAATAAAACACCTACTCAGCTTAACATTCTGAAACATGGCTACGTCAAACACGCACGAAACAATCTTAACACAGATTGAGAAAGTGAGAGATTTAGATAGTGAAACATCACGCCCTATCCATTTTACAACTTCAAACTCTGAAAGATGAAATTGAGATCAATTGACATACCGGAATTTTTTTTCCACCCAGCTAGCATTTTAGGTGTCGGCAACCTGAGGCAAAAGAAATTCGACCAAAGTAGGTGGAAATTCTGTAATGTTTATGTTGAATAGGTGCAAGTATAAATATTTTACCTACGCACGGGAGACATATTGGTGAAATAAACTCTTATTAGGATGCAACAAACTATGGTAGTGGTAAATGGTCATCTAATAACGTACGTCAAAAATACCAATTAAGGAGTGGCATATACCTAACTACTTGTATCACCTAATAGGAGCAGTAGGTAGAAGGACCTTACTTGTGCCAATTTGTAACCTAACTAAAGGGACGCTTGTTACCTAATTGGTAATATTTTCGTTCCATGACTTATTAGGTAACTTTGTTCATGTTATAAATATAACCTAATAGGAGATATAGGTCAAAGTCGACAAATGACTAAATAATTTCATAGACACGTAATAAGAGAATACAGTTACTTACATTTCGACCAATAGGTTGAAATGACTTGAATATTTCACCATTAAGTTTTTTCGACCTATTGGTCAAAACGACAGATAACCTATTTAGTAGCATTTCACCAAAATAAATAAACAGCTTCGAATATTAGTGCTTTGTGGTCATTCCTCACTTGTGCTGTTTCTGTGCGGTTGTGTCGCGTATTTGTGCGCTAAATATTTTTTCGACGCCATAAAATACAATGAGTAATAGAAAGGTGACATACACGACAAATTTTTATCAGAAAGTTAAGAGACTAAAAAGTAAAAATGGGAAGAAACTAACACGGGCGTTGAACAACAAATTTACGTGTTCTCTTATACAAGACATCAATGTTGCTCGTAAAACGGTGACTGAGCCGACTGCAGATAATATGCATACAGCATCATTTGCTGATACAAATACTGAAGTTTCAAAGTCACTAATTTCTAATAATGAGGTACCTACGGGAAGACGGCGTTTATAAGCAATCGCCTTTAGAATCACCAGTAGACGATTATGATAACGATGAATTCGAAGAGCAGTTAGACTTCATGAATGATTTAAGAGAATGGGCTTTGACAAATAAGTTAACTTTGAAGTCAGTGTCTGAATTACTGAAAATACTGGGATCTGGGCAATTCTGGTATGACGGAATTGAGAAGAATCTACGAAATTGCTTGTTCTTCACCAACTTGAAACATGAGGTCGAAAATATAGGTGCAAATTAGGGTATTCTACTTATTAGATTAATATAACGAGAAGGCAGACATATTTATTGGCTAGCGTAGACGGCCGAAATATCATCATACATGTTTTATAGCATTAATGAATAAATATGTGTCATATAATTAAAATTTAATTATATTTAGGTATTATTAATGTACAACTACAAAAATGAAGAACGAATAATTATTTTTTTATTATTTTTATAATAGTTATTTCAGAGGGGCTTTGTGTTTTTTGAAGGCAGAAGATATATGTTTGTCATAGAAAATGCATTCGCACGAAATATTTCTACAGAGATATATATATATATATATATATATGAAATTAAACATATTCAATACTTTACATATAATAGGTAATTTGTCTGACATAACGCCAGCCATAAAGTTCATAACAGTATTCTTATTAACTGTAGGTACTATTCTTTAAAAAGAGAGGATAGTAATGAAGTATGGTTATAAGTTCACGACATGTAGAAAATAAGTAATCCGCCACGTCGATTCGACGTAGAAAATTACCTAATGAGGTGTCTAGACACCTAACACCTATTAGTTAAATCACACCTATTCAACTTATTTCTCACATCGAATCGACGTGTCAAAAAACACCACTTACGTCGATTCGACGTCGAATTTATGTTATACTGCACTTATTGAAATTGGTGTCGTTACTTATTTGAAGTCGAATCGACGTCGAATGACACCTCAATTGATAGCTGGGCAACATATTTGTATTTGTCCTTGAATTTGGTACTGCAGGTTTTCATTTGATGATGTTAAAAATTTGATTGTTCCTTCCTCCTGCGTTGTATTGGACACTTAGATTTCCCGACATTACTTACTTAACCATCCGGTGATGCCGCAAGAAAAGAATTGTTTTCATCAATAAAAAGAACACAGAGATACGTATAAATCAGTGACCAGTTCAAAATCTTGAATTGCTCGCTGCTCATAGCGGTATTCCCCAACACCCCTGGTACAGAACAGCCTTGACCGTTTTTACTGTGGACGTTGATCAGCTTCGCTACTTTACCAAAGTTGGGTGCCGTTAATTGTGTTATTCTCATTGTCTCATAAGGGGTTATTTGATTGGCCTATATTCCGACGCTAAATGTCAGTGGGATTATCTTTTAACAATTGCGCTAAAAGTTCTTGTTTTTTAGTTAAATATATCCCTTCATCCATACCTTCTGTACTTGCTTGAGGTCCATAATCATGATCCTTATCACCGTTACAAAATAATTCTTCCGAGTTTCACTGTTCTATTTTGCGCACGCTTCTTTACACTTTTATATCGTTGTGCCTTCCCGCCACACACAATTTGGTATACTCTACAGGGCTGGATGCAGTTAACTTTTTTTGTAATAATAATAATAATAATAATAATTGTACTTTATTGACTGAATATAAGTAAATAATGAAAAACACCATTTATTTTTATCCACTCTACCTTTTCTCTCTGGCCCCGTGTGCCTCTTCCTGGCATGCAGCGATCATTTCTTCCCAATCAAACTAGGAAAGCCACCTCTGTTCGCACATGCAAAGCGGGACCACTGGGCTGGGCTGGGCAAAGTGGAGTACCAATATGGCCGCTTCACCAGGCCCGTACTATGTAAGAAAGTGTCCACAGATCAAACCACATATAAACCAATGAAGGATTTCACATCTGCTATTTATTTCAACCGAATTATTACGAATGATGGATAGTACACGGTAAATAAGAATAAGACATTGTGAAAATAGAAATTTACTGTCCCTTAAACAATACAACCTTATTACTATGATATCTGATACTTTCAGACTTCTTATTTTTAGATGTCATACATTCTTACATTAGTGTATCTACATTTTATTATATATATATATATATATATATATATATATATATATATATATATATATATAAAAGTCTACATTCATTCGACAACACACTCACACATTCTTCACAAACAAGTCTAGTTCTTATATGAAACACAACGTACCCTGCAATATAAGCTATTGTATATGGGAAAACTCTGAAAGCGGTTTCATAATAGTATAGTGCCTTTAACGTTGCAAGTGCTTTAAAGACCAATTATACACGTGTATCTTATAGTATTTTTTATTATACCTGCAGTATAATTTAAAAATAGGAAATACAATGAAGTCATATTGACGTTATACTCGAATACATGTCTAATTAAGTGGGCTGGGTGTTCGTAATTTCACGATTGCCATGGAAATGTCACTTGACGTTTGCTTATAAAAATCATCGTCTTTGTGAATTAAACGATTTCCGTTGAAAAAGATAATACACCGTCCATTAAATCGATTGTTGTAAAATCTAAACAAACGTTGGTAGGTGTAAAATCCAACTCCAGTAAAGCCTATTATAAAGAATATGAAAAGTTGTTTCGATGGATGAATAGGAAGTTACTTACGAATACAGTCTTAAATGCATCCATAATGCTGGCATATATGAAGGAAATGTCAAAGGTATTTAAATCTTCTATATTTTGGTGCATTCATTCAAAACTTTAAAGCAATGCTGCGATTAAAAAGTGGAACAGATTTGGAAGCATACCCTAAATTACGCGCGTTTGTGAAAGCTTCAACCAAAGGATAGGTACAAAAGCCAAAGAAATGTTCTGCATTTACAGAAAGCGACCTAAGAGGATTTTTTATTTCATCCAGATGACAGTTTCAAAAGTCATACTTGAAGTATCGTTACTTAGCAACTTTAAAGCACGTGTGTTTTAAAGGCCCTTTTTCGCACGCATTTGAGTGTTTAAAACGGAGATTGTGATTCAGGTATAATAAAAAAAAATAGTCATGATCCATAGAAACTATTTCGTCGATTGCAGTTTCTTCTGGTCCCAGTGCTCGGTAGTTTCGAGATGTCAGATTAAGCTGGACTACAGAATCACACTTTAAAATATTGCAGACTGAAATTGTCGGGCGGTGGGGTTGTTGTTGTAACCTCCAAGGGAACAAATTGAACTAAAAAACAGCTCAATGTGGTCCTGTGAAATTTTATATAGTGGTAAGAACTGCAGTGTCTTGCTAATTATCAGTTTTTTGAATAGCAGTTTCAAACTAGATATACTCTGTACCCGAGAGGTAAACAGTCGTAACTCCAGTTTTTGTCTAATTGGAGCTAAGACTGTTTTGTATAAAATCGAGGTGCGCTTTCTTACGTGGTAAAACATAGTAACTCCATGTCTATTAGTTAGCAAGTTGAAACTGTAAGAAACAGTCGTATCTCCTATGTTGCACGAGGTAAAACGCCGCATCTCCATTATGTTTATGAGACATGGTATTGCATGGAAGCAAACAGTCGTAACTCCATTTTTCGCGTTTATTGTAGGCGCGGTGCGTTGAGTACTTGACAAAATGTGTTCTAGAGGCAAAAGAATATTGAAGCTTGCTTTGGAAAGCAAAATTGACAACGTTCCATCAGCTGGTAAGTACAATAATAATTTTATTAGAGAGTATAATAAATTAAATTCTCTAGAAAGAGGTTATGTTACTTTCTACATAATATTTTTGCACATTAAGTTCAAATAAGTAGTTGTAGAGTTTGTAATAACGGTGTATAATATTACTATACTGCACCAAAATAGTTTATTAATTTAAGTAAGCGTAAGATGTTGTGTTTACTTGGAGTTACGACTGTTTACCACTGATTTTATTTTATGCTTATTTTAGGGGAGGAAGCAGATGAATCTAGCATCGTCACAGAAAATAGCGACAAAAAAGTCCGGTGGCGGATATAGAACAGAATAATAGTGATCTAGATGATGTAGTTGATAGCGAAGAGGATCCATTTGCCGACAACAGTGATAATAACCCTGACTATGTTGCACAAACTAGTGATCACAGCAGTGAAGATGAAAACGATTAAAATTCACAAAATCAAGAGAGAGCCTCTGCAGCTGCACATAGTGATAATAACTCGGAAACGGTGGTTGAAACTGCAATCGAGAAGGGTATAAGAAAATCAAGGAAACGAGTAAGAAGACCTAATGAATGGAAAGTTACTAAGAGAATAAAAGCAACTCTTTCTGGAAAGGAACATATATCAAAATGTGGTAAATTAATGAAGGCAAAATCCCTAAAACCAGGCTGCCGCCCATGCAAAAAGAAATGCACTTTAAAGATTGCCGAAGACGTTAGGCTGGAAATATTTAACAGCTACTGGAATGAGTCAAAAAGTTGGGATTTAAAACGTCAATTTATACTTTCACATGTGAAAAGCAAACCCACTAGTCGTAGCAGACCTTCTGACGGCAGCAGAAATGATCAAAGAAAGCAAACAATTTTTTATGATTTCGAAATAAATGGCGTAAGGATTGATGTTTGTAAAGTGTTCTTTCTAAACACATTGGGAATATCGGAGACTGTCGTTCGAAATATTTTAAAAAAGCGAACTAATGGAGGTTTTGTTGCGTCTGATATGCGAGGTCGACACATACCACCAAATAAACTTTCAGAAGATGTTCTTAATGGAATTAGATCCCACATCAACTCATTTCCGAACTACCCTAGCCATTATAGCCGAGAAAAGACATCCAAGAAATACTTGGGCCCCGAGTTAAATCAACGGCAAATGTACAGGCTGTACAAATTAAAATGTGAAGAAGAAGGTGTTCCTAAAGCGCAAACTGCGAAATTCTGGGCATATAAACATAGTTTTCAAGCAGAGTTTAATATTGGCTTCAAGACTCCTTCTAACGATACGTGTGACAAATGCGACTTAAACAGGCGTGCTTGGGAGATGAAGAGAGAACTAAAATACAACAAGATTATGATAACCATCTTGAAGACGCAGAAGGCAGATACCGCGAAAAGCGAGAGGACAAAGAAATGAGCAAGACTTTAGGAACCACTAAAGTTATAATGCTAGACTTGCAGAAATGCCTTCCAACCCCGTATTTGTAGAATGCGCAAAGCTTTTATGCATTGAAGTTATGGACTTTGAATCTTACAATATACGACGCCACAGAAAAAAATCTTATTGTATGTTATGGGACGAATCGCAAGTTGGAAGAGGAGGACATGAAATCGCGTCAGCATTATTGAAATGGGCAGAAATTGTTCTTAAAAAATCTGGAATAGAAACATTGATAATATGGTCTGATAACTGCCCCAGTCAAAACAGAAACATTATGATGATGGTCAATTATTTCTGGCTCCTAAACGTATGTTCGTCCTTAAAAACAGTTACACATAAATTTCTTTTACGAGGACACACCCACTTGGAGGCAGACCATGTTCATGGATTAATTGAACGCACTATTAAAAAACAACCAACCATGGAAATTGTTACGCCATGGGATTGGCAACAACTCATAAGATCCTCAGGTGCTACTGTGTATAATATGACTCTGAACGACTTTAAAAACTTTGAAATCCTGTATTCTCGGCCCGGGACGCCCTTTGTCAATAGAAAATTAAACACTGACAAAGAAAATTTTTTAATATCGTCAGTTGTGTGCCTCGAAGCTCGTGACGATTCACCTGGTATGATTTACTACAAAACAAAGTCGTCAGAAGATTTTAAAAAGGTGATTTTGTCCAGAACAAACAGAACAACAACAGTAAATTTACCACAAGAACTACCTGCTAGTAAGAAAAATCCAAAAGGTATTAGCAAGAAAAAGCACGACCATTTGATTACACTGTTACAGTGGGTTCCAGTCCAATTTCACGAATTCTACAGAAGCTTGCCAGTTACTAAACAAGATGACGAGGATCAAGAAGATGATGCCTAAAACATTTCTTTCATTTCATTAATTTTTTTTATTTTTTGTTCTTTTTAACAATAGTGTTCTATACTGCCATTACGTTAATAAAATAATGGTTTCCATAATCAACTGTGTTTACTTACGGTCTATTATGATGTGCATTACCTGTGGTTTTTTGTTGAGGTAAATAGTCGTAAGTGCCAAAATAAGATCACAGGTAGATGCTGGGATTATGACAATTTCTTAAATGGGAAGAGCGTCTCAAGTTAAGGTGATGCCCAAAAAATATAATTAATGCACGCACGCTTAAAGTATAAAGGAAACATTTAATTTTAACAGCCAAATTAACATTATTTGCCAATTCTGTAAAGTTTACGTGATTGGATTTACGATTATTTACCTCTAGTGTACAGACATATTTTTAAACCTAAAAACCCCGTATCTGTATTTGTATCTAAAATTAAGGCGATACCAACCTTAGTCTTTAACTTACTAATGTATGTATCAGTCTCATTTAAAAAAGTTTCAATTTTTCCAAAATTTTGTATTGAAAGAGGTTTCTTAAAACCAACTTCATGGCATTTTTGCAAACACTGCAGAACGAGCCCTTTTTTCTGTTCTCCAGTGATACCCGCGATCAGGAAAAAACCAACAGGAATTTTCCAGTTGCCATTTATACAATTTAGAAGGAACACAAAAGCATCCTTGGCAAGTGTGATGTTTTTGGATCCCGTTCCCATATCTACATATCTATCGCTATCGACTCCAGGAACCCATTCTTCATGTTAACGAATGAACATTTCGTCAATGACAAGGCCACATACAACTTTACCTTCCCCCGCTGGTAAAGCCAGGTTCACCACCAACGCTTTGATACCACCTGCCAATTGTTTTTGGGTACGGCAGGCATGTATTAAATATCCTTCTTACATAATTGTATGCTGCTGGAGAATAGTAATGTAAGGTTAAAGCAAATGCTTTCAATTCCTCAGAGTATTTCAATGGTAGTGCTTTGTTTTCCGACTTTCGGAACTGCCTTAAAAATAATTCCTGGGGTCCTCCAAGTCTGCTCAGTACATCTAAGCTTCCCTCTTCCATATAATTACCCTTTCGTAATTCTGCAATGATATTTTTCATGCGCGCAATGCGCTTTTCCCGACGAAAGAGCCCTTTTTTTGCAGCGGCCAGCTTTCTTGCTCTTTCTCTACTAATACGCTGGCTCTCACTAAGCTTGTGTAATAGTTTACGATTTCTGGGAGTTGTTTCTTTGTCCAATTGCTCACTCGGACCTGCTGTTGGTGGAACCAGTAAAACATCAGAGATAATGTTTATTCGAACAGGTACTGTCTCCTGCAAATGAAAGTTATATTTGATTAATCACAATGAATAACATAGTTTTTTCTTGAAAGTGAGTGGATAGTGTGGACACTTCACTAAAATACTTATTATCTCTTTTTTACCTGAATAAGTTTATTGGACGAGCCAGGAATATCACCACATAATTTCAAATCATCAGACGGGGCAGCATTATTTCGCAAACGCACATAAGATAGCGAGGTTCTGTCTATATGGTGCTCCAAAAAGTGTTGTGAGCACAAAACACTGCTTTTTGTTAGCTCCCAACCCTGTCTGTGTTTCCTTACGAATTCAGTCCACACCACTCGACGAGCTGGATCTTTAGGAAATCTTAAGGGATGAAAAGATGATACGATATTAATATACAACTAATTAGTATTCATACTTCAATAGAAAAGAGAAAAGTTTTCAGCAGCACTAAAATCAATTGACTAATACGGACCTGCATGTTGTTTACTTTTTAAATACTAACCTATGTAACCTTATTCCAGACGATTTCTTATGGATTTCATCGCGGCTGTTGCATCTACGGTGAGCGCAAGATACCATCTTCAGTATTTGAACAATTTCCACGTCAACAGAATAAAAAAATGCAGATTTCACGTGAAAACGAACTTCACGCCTTTTGACGTAGGTCTGGTATCAATATGGCCGACCCGGGGACGCTTTAACCACGTGACCACGTCTCCCTTCCTATTATCTCAATGGCCGTCGCGGTCGTTTCCATAGAGACAGCATTGTCATATGTTCTGAACGTCATTTTATATCGTGCTCCTCATTCCATTTGAAATAAGAATGACAGATAAAATTGTAAAGAGTTCGGCGTCCCTATCGAACCGCTGCGTTGCGAGCCAGGTCTTCATCGCTGGGAAGAGGTGGAAGTTTTGTTTTTCGACAACAACACCCGCTCGCACACAGTAAACCGTACTGGACGATTTTGGATACGAGTTGATCACCCTCCGAACAGCTCGGCTCTCGCGTCAAGCAACTTCCACCTCTTTCTAGCGATGAAGACCTCGCTCGCAACTGTAACGTTCTCGTTACTTTCACTACACTTCTAAACATTCGAAGGGTTTCGTCCGCTTAAAATCTCTACCAACTCAATTGTCTTCCACCTACCGTATTATGACGTAACGGGGTGAATCTCGTTTTGTTACCGTCCCCCTCAGCCTTTACATACTTGGCGAGCAGTTTGACTCATCGAGAAGTAAAAAAAAATAAAATTCGGGTAACTACCGGGTTTATATTGACAATTAGACCAGAATATTACATTAAATTCTTCCTCTTCCACACTTACTTATAATCCCTTACGCTACAGAAAAAACCTAAAACAACAAACTAGCCTAACTCTACGCTACTGAGTTTGATCAAAGGGTTATCAGTGGCCACTCTCTCTGTGATCTCTCTTATCGATTGCTCCTACTTAATTACCTACTACAAGAACCTCCTAATACAGAATCAGATATACAATAATTAGAGTTAACCACAAGCTATGACTAAAAAATAAAAAAAACGATGTCTATAACTGTTCAACCCCGAAAGATTGGTCACACCAAAACAGAGCAAGTTCACAGTACCTGGTTCCAATTTTCGTTGGCGGTTTTCCTCTATTAATCGGTGACGATGCCGGTATCTCCAAGAGAAATCGATTGCAGGTAAACTCACTTCTGGCACTACTCTTACAAACGTCGATATCAATACGACATTCACCCTTTTTAATATTGATTATTGGTCGATCTTTAGAGATCTTTTTAAACTTTGATTTTAAACGGACAACCACAATTTATTAACACTGCCCGGCCGCTCTATTCGACAAATTTTATTTCCGTTTGGCTCTCGAATTTCGCGTTTACTCCTTTACGACACCGTCGAAAACGCAACTTTGCGCCCACGAATAATTCCGCGACCTGCCAGGCGTTCGCTTCCCTGGCCCGTCTTCGCGAATCTCCTACAATTTTTTCAAAACTCTCCACTTACGCCTATCATTTCCCACACGCCCAAAGATTGACTCAGCCAATCCATCCAATGAAATTCAAATCCAGCGAACGGACACCACTACTATTGGCCAAATTCACAAATATCCGGTAACATTAAAAACAACCCCCCTCATCAAAAAAAAGAAAAACCGTTCTCACGCAGGTGGACCGTGACTAATTTTGAGATATTGATATGTCGCGTTTTGGGAGAGATACGCATCATTAGTACTCCGAACAGCGCGAAATTTGATCAGTGTGACTGAACATATCTTTGTCGGTAACTTTAGTTAGGCAATCGAGCTGTAATTTATTGGACTTTTTGTCTTTCACTTGGTCCCGTAGTGACCGACAAATGACAACATATGGGGCGTAAGGGTGAGAGCCAAAGTAAGTTCTCGTAGAAACACCCTGATCGGATTCCCGTTTTCTAATCGGCCGGAAAGTTTAACACATGGTGCTGCCGTCTTTGGCATGCCGACGTGTTTTAACACATGCATTTTAGCGCGCCCCAAAATATACCAATAACCCCTTTTTACAAACTAACATCCTACTTAACCAAAAAAATTTAACCTGTCTAAAACTACCTAATGTACACGGGGCGTTACACAACACATTACTTGGACAGTGATGCCGAACTTCAAGCCGTCGTTAACCAGTGGTTAAAGGCTCCGGCGGTGGATTTATACAAAGTTGGAATAAAAACACTTGTACCACGCTATGATAAGTGCCTCAATATGAATGACGACTATGTTGAAAAATAGACTAAGAGTGTAGCTTCCAAATGTATATAATAAAAGTTGTTTCTTACTTACACTTTCTTAATTTTTTATTTCAAAACATCTGCTACTTTCTGCATAGCCCTCGTAATATCCTATTACGTACCACTGGAACTGCAAAATTTTGTGTACCTATTGAGCAGTTAATTACACTCGTTTCAAGGATGGAGCAACAAAACCATCTTACGCCTCGATTCTCTAGGCTTTAATTGTAACAATGCTGTCCTTGGAATAACGTACAGCTGTCAAAGGTATCCATTCAAAAGAATATATTATTTATCATTGCGTTCATAGTCAACGTGGTGAGACGGAGGAATTTTGTCCGAATTTCTTTGAAAGCCACGTACGTTGAGCTTAACAGTGGTTTGCTATGGTGAGATGGTAAAGTCTGTATAATAGGAACTGGCGGTTACGTCATCTTTTTTACGTTTCCTTAGAATTAACGTACGTCAAATGGATTAATTTTGTTATTTAACTTGTTGTCTGATAGCGCGCATTCAGTTTAAATGTCCAACGTCGGTTTACTCTCTCAATCTTTATAACAAAGACAAAGATGACGGTTATCCCGACGTTTAATCGGGAGCTTCAACACTGAAGTGTCCCAACTTCATTGATTTTTGGGTTAGGTTTATGAGTGACATGTGCCAAAGGTCAAACGTCATCCGACACGCGACTCGACGTATCTTACTGACATCAATTTTCTGTCACTTCCAACTGGCGGGTATTAAAGAGAGATAACATAGATTTTAACTAGATATTGTTTTAGGCTTCATATTTTATTTCATAAAATATTTCGTTTACACCGCCATATATTGCTTTTGAAAATTACTGCGCTGAATAGCATTCCAAAATTCTTACTTAAAAATTCCAACCCAGAGAAACGCGCCGCAAATCCAACAAGAGATATTTATTAAACGCGCGTAATAGCACGATACTAAAGTACGACTTTGCTAAAGTACAATAATTAGAACAGCGTAATTGGTAATCAGACGAAAAACAGCATCGTTGTTATATCTTCTCAGTTTAATTAATTTAATTAAATTGAATCTTAGATTTGTGAAATCTTTCAATTCCCTCGTTGTCCACAATTTCAACAACGTTTAGAAATAAAGTTTCGCATTATACTAAAAGAAAATAAAACGGCGAAGTTTCTAGGGCTTTTAATAAAATGATGTGGAAGGAAAGTACTGGAGCGGCTCGTACACCTTGCAAGAATTACAATTTCAAACTTCAGCAATTTGCGGAAATGTATTTAAAATATTTTATAAAAGAACACCCACTTCATACGGGACATCTTTTATGAAGCAGTTGGGAACTGAAAAATTTTTTGATGGCGAGGCGGAAATTACGCATCACAGCAAACGCATATTGTTCCGGAAAATATGTAATGCTTTGTGAAAGCTAACTTAATGATTACAAACTCCCCTAGTGGATTAAAAAAAATGCCGCTTTTATACTTATTTAGTGTAATGACAATTTAACCAGTTTTCTTTTACATCAGAATTCGCACCTGCCAGGGTCTCCCTAACCGTTAAATATGAAAATGGTCTGTCTTGGGACTAATTAATATCGTTCCCTTCCTATAGAAGCAAATTACGCGACAAAATTCCTAGTTATTCAATGCCAACAAAGTGCTCCTTAATTCAAACTGCAGAACTTGTTGTTCTTGGTAATTAATACAAATCGTCTTCGCTAATGGTCTATTTTACGGCAATAAATGAATAAGCATTCTCGAATTAAATTGTAATTATTTTTGCTCTTATTTCATTTATTACGTTCCTGTTCGTTTGAGTTAATAAATGAGTTTCCTTCTTCTGGTAGCACGTAAGATAGATCATAAAAGCATTAACAGACATTTTTTTATTAATCTTAAGTGGTGATCCTGTACATTCCATTCTCCAATAATTTGCGGATACTATTCCCTTAGCATGTGTGCTTCCATCATAATTGTTAATTGCGAACCACGATAATAAAATTGATTATTTTGTAAGTGTCTTAATAAATGAAAGTTCCACACGCTAGAGGTAACACTTCGCACGTAGCCGGTGTTCTCTAAATACTTTAACTACCGTAATTTATCGATTACGTGCTATAATTGCTTTCAACAAGTAGTACACATTTTGTGTTAGGGTGTTTGATACGTCGAAAATCTCAAATCACTTTAGGAATTTATGGCAAACTTAATTAAAATGAACAGCAAAGTTTTACTAAACTAAAATCTGGCCTAGAAATACCCCAAAATACACATTGTACTATATCGACTATATGCAATCAAAAACTACTTTACTCTACAAAATGTTTCAGTCTATTTATGTGTACCTTCAAATTTTGTTTATGACGTTTTATGGTATAATTAACATCGTTATGTTTTTTTACTACTTTGAAGGGTCCTTCCCAAGAAGTTGTTAACTTCTTAGATCGGCCACGGCGAACTGTCGAGTCGTGAAGCAACACTAGACCGGCTGGTTTAAAATCTCTTAATCTAATAAATGTGCTTTTGTTCTCTCTTTAGATTCTATTATAGTGGTACGTGCAAGATTGTGTGCATAACGCAATCTATTTTTTAAATCAATGACAGAATTGTAAGAGTATGTGATTACTGGATGTTTTAAAATTGTTGAAGGTAATATTGGTTTTCTACCAGAGAGCAATTCATAAGGTGAAAAATTTGTGGTTGAATGGGGGGTGGTGTTGTAACAAAACATAGCATAATCTAACCAATCATCCCATTTATTCGGAATTAATAAAGTGTCTCAAGTACTCAGCTAAAGTCCTACGTGATCTCTCGAACTGGCCATTGAATTGAGGATGACTTGTTAATTTTGAGTAATTTGCAAAGGTCTCTAATTAAAAAGTACTTAGAAAATTTGCACCTTGATCGGAAAGTAGGGATTCAAGGATTCCAAATTTACAAATAATTTTTGTAACTAGCGCTTGGGCTACCGAATTAGATTCTTGATCTGGCAGAGCAATTGCATCCGAAAATTTGGTGGTTAAATCATCTTCAGTCAGTATATATACATTTTCGCGCTCGGTTGTAGGAAGAGGTTCAACTATGTCTACATAGCACTTTTGCCATGGTCTAACTGTAGTCTCAGTTATAATAAGGAGACTATCGATTTTGGAAACTTTATTTTTTTGACAGGAAGGACATTTTTTTATATAATTTTCTATAGAAGTTTACATGTTTGGCCACGAATGGTATTGTTTGATTCGATTGTATGTTCGTGTAACACCTTGGTGTCCTCCGGCGGGTGTGAAACTCGTATAAAATTTGATTAATATGTTCCTCTGAGTAATCTGAGTTTAGTGTATAAATAGAAATTTTTATTTCTGACTTTCTAAAAATATATCTAATCATGGTTCTGATGATTTCCCATGATAAGTGGCATACAGAAAATATAGATTTTGGTATTGCTATCCTGGTGATGTTATCATTGGTACAATAATAGTAAATGGTATTTAAAGTTGCCCACAAGTTTTCATTGCTAAGGGTGAAATTTGATTCGTTATTATCGGTTAGTAATACATTAATTAAAATTTTTTTTTTTTTTTTTGGTAGGTGGGGAAATGCTCCTTAAGCACACTCCGGAAGGAAAATTTCCGGAGTAGTGTGGGGCTCTCCTAACAGGTATACCCACTAAAACCCCACCTTAGGCTCGGCTTCTAAGGCCATTTGCCTTTCAATTACACACAAAACAAACCGTCAACATAATATAAATATTACAGTTTATCATTAAAACCAATGCTACTAATAAACCGTAGAGTATTTAGGCATTTGTCCTTGGTATTAAGATTTTCCGCCCAAGTATCACTTATTTTGTTAAGATCTCGCGCATTCCTATATTCCGGGCAAACGCATAGTATGTGTTCCAAAGACAAATCCACTCCACAGTGGTCACATTGTGGCCGATCATCACCCGCCAACAGAAATCCGTGGGTCAGAGCACTATGACCGAGTCGAAGTCTGAATAGTCTCGTTAAGGCCAGACGAGCCATGCCTAAAGGAAACAAAGGCCCTATTTCAGCTTTGACCCTTTTCAGAAAGGCATCAGACTCCGCCCACTGTCCATTCCAGCGTTCATACACACGCGCTTTCACAACCCCACGTCGTGCTGTTATAGTCATGTCTACAATGTCGGCATATTCCAGTTGTAGATATGCAAACTCCTCTCTAGCTCTTTCTCCTAAGGACCTACATCTATACAGACGGGCGCGCGTGGTTACGTTTCTTAGCAGATGGTAATTCGGATGATTACCATCCATCGACACTTTGAGGTAATAATTTACCACGATCTGCTTTCTTCGAAGAGCTAGAGGAAGAATGTTTGCCTCAACGTATAGTGACTCGACGGGACTGGTCGGAAAGGCTCCAAGGGAGTATCTTATGGCAAGATTCTGTATTCTGTCCAGCTTGCCAAGCAACGTATTACTACTACATGTAGAATACACAGAACATCCGTAGTCGATCCTTGATAGTATGAGACCTTTATATAGGTCTAGCAGCGTCTTGGGATGCGCTCCCCACTTGTGGTGAGCTAAGACTCGGATGACATTCAGGGACTTTCTACATGTAGTAGCAACGTTCTGTATATGCGCGGACCAGCGTAGCTCTCTATCGAACGTTAGACCCAGGAACTTGACCTCTTGGACCACGCTTATTATGCGGTCATTCATAAATAAAACCGGGTCATAATGGGGTTTGCGAAGTCGACAAAAATGTGCAACCTTCGTTTTCTCCTCTGATAACACAAACCCAACAACGTTGGCATTATTACATATTTGATTTATCGCCACTTGTAATTTACGTGTTATAATACCGACGGTCTTATCTGCACAAAAAATCGTCAGGTCGTCGACGTATAAACATTTTCCGATTTCGTCAGCAACACCTCGAGCTATCTCGTTGATGGCAATGCCAAACAGGGAACAGCTAAGTGTGGAGCCCTGCGGCACCCCATTCTCTAAAACGTGCTCGTTTGAATAAGCGTCGCCAACTCGTACGACAAATTTCCTATTTTCCACAAAAGATTGTATAAACTTTGGCAGATTCCCTCGTAGATTATATTTGAACATATTTTGTAGTATACCATACCTCCAAGTCATGTCGTATGCACCCTTGATGTCAAAGAAGACCCCAACCAGGTGCTCGCCACTGTCGAACGTATTCAGAATACGATCGCTCAACTTGACCAGATGGTCAATAGTTGATCGTCCCTTCCGAAAACCGGTTTGATATGGGACGTATATATTGTTACGTTCGAGGAACGTTTGCAACCTCCCGTTTACCATCTTTTCCAACAGTTTGCCTAGACAAGAGGTCAAACTTATTGGACGGTAGTGTTGTGCTAACAGCGGGTCTTTTCCCGGCTTCGGTATAGGGACTACAACTGCCTGTTTCCATTCAGAAGGGTAAGTTGATTCGATCCAGCAGGTATTAAAGAATTTTAAGATGATCTCTTTCATTTCAGCACTACAGTGACGAAGCATCTGGTTATGGATACCATCTCCTCCCGGTGAACATGACTTGGTGTTACGGATTGCTTCATCTAGATCTTCTAGGTTAAAAGGTAGGTTATCATCTAGAGTTTCATCGGTATCAAAGTTTATAGGTGTCAATTCTTTCTCGATTTTAGCCTCTAGAAAAGTACGAGGATAATTGAGTGAACTGCTAACTTTATAGAATTGATCCGCAATAATGTTACTTATTTCCTGCAGGTTGTTGGTAACTACCCCATCTGAGTTACGCAGAAATCTGGGATAAGCGCAACCGATTTTACCGGATATTGCTCCTACCTTCTTCCAGACTTCGCCAGTGGTTGTCTCCGGTGTGATGGTGGAAACGTATCTTTGCCATGAGTTTCTTTGTGCCTCTAATATCCGCCGGCGACACTCGGATCTTCGTTTTTTAAATTCGATTAAATTCTCCATTGTAGGATGGCGACGGAACCTATTTATTGCTCTTTTCTTTAATAAAATTTTTTCTTTTATTTCAGGTGACCACCACGGAACCATCTTCCTTATATTGCCAGGTTTAGATCTTGGAATGCTGGCCTCGGCGGCATTTAAAATAGATGAGGTTAGCGTATGGAGATTTACCTGGCTTGGCGGAACGAGCAGCCGTGTGAAGAGTTCCCAATTTGCTTGTTGCATTTTAAATTTGGCTATCGTTCTCACAGGAGTGTTCCTGCCTTGCAAGGTAATAATTATGGGAAAATGGTCGCTATGATGCAGATCACTTTCCACTTCCCATTTTACGCTTGCATGTATCGCCGGTGAACATACCGATATATCGATGGAATCGAAAGTACCGGATCTCACATTAAAGAACGTAGCTGAATCATCATTCAACAAGCTTAAATTTTTATCCTCGATCAGATCTAACAACTCCCTGCCACGAGCATCGTCTGAGCGGGAGCCCCAAACGGTGCTGTGAGAGTTAAAATCCCCAACTAGAATAAAAGGTGCCGGAAGCTGATCTACGATTTTACCAAATTGTGGTGTTTATTGTGATTGGAAAGAACGTGCCTGTTTTTTAACATTAATAGTTTCCCTGTAAGTATCATAAACAGGCATTTACAGTTGTTTATTATTACTAATAATATATAAACCGATAACAAAAAGTCTAACATAACAGAATAAATAATAGTTAGTATAAAATATAAATTAATTTTAATTTGAGCTGTTTCACCTCCTCTCTGATATATATGGGGGATCGATGCGTAATTTGTGTTTTTTGCAAATTTCCCCTAACAATTTCTGGTAGCACGCAATCCAGATAAAACTTTTCTAGTTTCGGTACCATACGTGACATCCAAAATTCATGATCTCTCTCTATATTTTCTAGGAAGAGAGGATTATGTCTCTGAATAGACAATAAATTTGCAGTATTTCCTATTTGTGATGTTAAGTTGTCTTGAACCTATGAATTTAATATTTAAAACCAAATTAAGCATGTAACATAAGAAGATATAACTATTACCTGAAAATAATAGTTTGTGATTTCGTTTTAACCTTATATTTCCATCTGAATTGAGTTCCAAACAAGGAACTACTTTGTTTTTACTGCCAACATAAGCGATTGTCCTTCTTGAGAAATTTTCCACAAGCATTTTATTTCAATCAGTCCATCTGTGCCAATTAGTCCTATGAAAGTAGAGTTGGAAGACTGAAAGAGTTAATAATCATCATTTCACTTACCATCCGGAGACGCAGCTAAATAACCACTATTTAAGCCAATAAAAAGACCGGATTCCTTCACGGGTATGTTATTTTCTCGGGAAAATCTCTCTCTCACCATGCTCTCGCTATTCTTCCCGTACTCCATTGCTCTGCTATTTTTTTTATTACAGCGGGCATTAATATTTACTTTACTAAATTATGGCAGGGGGTTGTCGGAAGTCTTTTAACCACTCGACCAAAAATTGACGCCGTTAGTCGGTGTTTTCGACGATTTATGTACAAATGGTTGTCGAACTGGCCCAAAGTCTCGTTGGCAATTGAATCACTGAGTTCAGAAACACCTTAAGTCACGTTTTTACCATATCTGAGGTACGTATTGAGTAATGTATGAGAGACCTAGATCCATCGATTGGACGCAGAAACAACCTTATTCGCATACGTTAAGCGTACAAAACACCGTCTAGAAATATTGACTGAGTGCAGAATCAACCTTAGTCCAGGACTTGGGTGGTTTATGCACTCATTTGTCAGAAAATAAAGTTTCTACATTTCGCCACCAGAGTGCTATTTTTGCGTGGCGCAAAACAATTGTTACTTGAGTGTTGAAAGGGCAAGTGTACTGAGTAAGTGCTTGAAAAAAGTAAGTAGCAACTTTACTGCTCAAATTCTGATTTTAAACATAATTTCTTCAAAGTGATAGGTGATCTTGAAGAAATCACCGGCCAATCAAACTCGAAAAAACGGGTAAGGAACGATGAGTCCTATAAACGAAATAAAATCAAGCAAGCTCGTGTCAAAGGCGAAGCCTATATGAACTACAAGAACGTGTTAGTTCCTGCAAAACAGCAAGTTGCCTGTCAATGCAAAAACAAATGCACTGAAAAACTGGTCGATGTCGAAAAAGAAGAGATCTTTCGGAACTTCCGTCAAATTTCAACCAAAAATGAACAAGATGTGTTTCTTCAAGGTTTAATACTTTGCACTGAAGTTAAACGTAGACGTCCACGTAAAGAAGGAGCAAAAAATAGGACCAACTCTTTTTCTTACAACGTTCTAGTTGGTAGTGGTAGAAGAGAGGTTTGCAGGAATGCGTTTGTGGGTTTGTATGGAGTATCAGATGAACGTGTGAAAAGACTCAGGACATTATTGCAAGCAGGACGGACACCCGAAGATATGAGGGGGAAACAAAGAAGTGGCAATGCTTTAAATCCTTCAGAAACTATTTCAATTATGGAACATATCTCTTCTTTCCCGGTTAAACAGACTCATTACGGTACTCGCGAAAACAACTACCTGGATGCAGAGTTGAACGTCAAGAAAATGCATTCAATGTTTTTGGAACGGAATCCGAACTCAGCAGTGAAGTATGAGTATTACAATAATGTTTTCAAACTGAATTTCAATTTGTCGTTCGGACGGCCACAGATAGATGTGTGCAATGAATGTGAAACTCTGTCACTGAAATTGAAAAATAAATCTCTGAACGATACGGCAAAAAGAGTTGCTGCGGCAGAACTCATGATACACAAAAGAAGATCCAAGAAGTTTTATAATGCTTTGAGAAGTGCAAAAGAGCTTTGCAGTACACGTGACAATGTGCTTGCTTTGTCGTTTGACTACATGCAAAATTTGCAGTTGCCCCGATGTCCGGCTCAAGATTTGTTTTACTTATCTCAGCTGACTGTTAATGTATTTGGGGTACATAATGTGAAAAAAGGTGATGCAGTTTTGTTCATGTATCATGAAGGTCAAGCAAGAAAAAGTCCTAATGAGGTTTGTTCGTTTCTTCTGGAGTATATCAACACTTACGTTGGGGATAATATAACTGAGTTACAGCTATTTTGCGATAACTGCTCTGGGCAAAATAAAAATCACGCTGTCCTTCGTTTTTGCTCAGCCCTTGTCAACTCAGGCCGGCTTCAGAAAATTGAAGTTTTTTTTCCTATTCGTGGACATTCATTTTTGCCCTCTGACAGGGATTTTGGCATGATAAAGCGTAAACTGACTAAAACGGACCGAGTGTATACTCTAATGGAATATGTTGAGATGATTGTCACGTCTTCCGTCAAACCCAATAAATTCACAGTTCACCTGGTAGACCAATCCCATATCAGAGACTTCCGAAATTGGTGGGGCAAATACTTTAAGAAGGATGCAATTTCAGTGGAAACCTCGGCCAGATCAGTACATAGGAGTGCAAAAGAACGCTTCAACATCTCAAAATTTCACTACTTCCTATTCAGTGCGGAACATGGCAAAGGCGTTGTTCGAGCCAAAAATTATATTGGTGGAATCGTCAATCATCCTTTTTCTCTGTTACTCCCAGGAGTGAAGTCGACTGATTTTCCGGTGGATCTCGCAATCCTCAACGGAAAAGTGCCAACTTCGGCTAAAAAAATGGAGCACATTAAGAAAGCTCATAAGTTTGTTGACCAAAATGAAGAGGCACAACATTTCTGGAAAGAGATTTTGAAGTGGCCTACAGCTGATGGAGAAGAGTTGTAATTTTAAATTTTTTTCATTTCAAAAAGTTTGTTGTACTTCAGGTTTTAGCAATAAAATTTTTAAAAATTTCATAACATTATTTGATTTAATTCAGAAATAACCTAAGTCCATGTGACTTTAGTCTTCCTGACCTTTTTTGATTTGACATACAGTCACGTGTTTCATCATATTCTGCTGGTTGTTATGCTACTGCATGTCGTGGTAAATTGAAGAATGCTCCTAAATATATTTTTAGGAGGTTAATTAGTTTTTCTTGATTATCTTGAAACTGATCATTTGTGACTTGGGTTGTTTCTGAAATCAGTGCTTCAATTATGTCCTGGTCATCTTTTCCTGTAATCTACAATGCACATGATATCCCAGTTTTAAATACAAAAATGGGTACGTACCTGAAATTCATGTAACCTTCTGTTCACTTCGGAATCAAATTCTTCTTTGGTAAGTTCTCCTTCCTCAGCATTTGGTCCATAATCAAAGTTAGGCTGCTCGGTTGGAACCAGCAGATCTTTCTTGGACGAGGTGGTGTTTTTTCTGTGCTCGGCTTTTATTTCTCGGGATCATTTTTGGCCTACCATATACTCCTTGAAATGGGAACCAGGGCTTTCTCCAATAACATTTCTCCAAGGACTGTAGTGCCAGGATGTCCCTTTATAGTATCTTAAACCGGCTAGGTGTGACCTGGTTTCAAAAGATCCTCTCTGTGTAAAATTTAATCTTTTTCCAGCATTGAAGCGCGCTAGGATTGCCATATATAGCTTAGCTCTATTATTAGTTTCATTACTTATGAGCTTATGGGATTTCTTTAACACATTATCTAGGGCACCTTTAAAAGTGGTACTTAAAATTATGTTAATTACGAAATTTTTTTACTACCTTTAATGTGCAGTAGCAGTGCACTGTTACGCAACGAACTTGACAAATTCTCATCGAGCTTACCTACGCCCTAACAATAGATATCTCTGCAGCTCCTGTGGGCTTTGAAGACGTGGTATGGACTGTTAACGACGTCAGCCGTAAGACTTTCTACGTCACCCAACGCGTTGTCATACATTGCATTTTGCACTCTTATTTCCTAACTCTTCAATAATTTTCCCAGTTACTAACTTCCGTTCTTGCACGTGTACATTTTTGTCATTTTTTATAAAACGCCAGGCCTTCTCAAAGTTTTTAATGGCATGATTTGTGCATTCAACTTTTTGCACTTGCTCGCCATATGGCACCTATGCTCTAATTTTGGCATTTATTTATTATTAATATATTAATTTATGCACAGTATCTGAGTTTGTTTATATTAAATATGTATTCCCGGCTATGTATGATCGAGGATAAGTGCGTAACAGCACAGATGTTGTCTGTGGTAACAGGTACCTAATTTCACACCAGAACGCTGCACCGTAATCGGTAAGGTAAGTGCGTAAAATTCATATAAAATGCTGATTATATGTCCTTATTTGACTCAAATATGTTTATTGCATAAAAAGTTACATAATTTTATAAATTTAATTTTAAAAAACAAGAAATGCCGTAATAACAAAATGAAGCTGAAACTCGACTGTATGTTGTAACAAGAAAATTCTACTGAAAAAACAACTTCTCCTCTACGTCCAATGATTGGTTTTGGCAAAATTGAAATAATAGCAGCCTCATTAACGTCGGCAATATCTTCTTGATAAGGGTAGTGGAATGTTGTTGTTATGCCCGCCAGCCCGCACGCTCTCTCGTTTTCTTGACAAAACTAAAAACATGTTCTCCGTCGCCATTGAACGATAAAATATTACCCACAAAGTATTTTACTGTCTTTTTCGTGCAGAATTTTACAATTGCCCAGTCTCCAATTTCCTTTTCATTGACAGGCTTAAAGGCTTCTTCTACCTCTTCTCTTATAAAAGCAGATAGCGAACTCTCGTTTGAAGATGAGTGTAGACTGACTCTGTCTATATTTTCTTCATCTTCCGAACTGTCTGCCTTGCTAATGTTTTTTGCTTTCTTCTTCATGACTGTCTGTGGTTTAACTTTCTTCATTTCATTATCTTTTAGTCGTTGTATGGCATCATCTGTCGTAATAATCTCACCTTCTAAACATACCACCTTTTTCCTTACTTTCTCGTAAGAACTGTGATTTTTCATAGTAGCAAGAAGCAAGTTTTCAAAACTGACATCTGCACTTGGTTCTTCTTGTATCTGTTTGCAGTGGTGGAGCTTGTAGTTGGTATCTTTCTTCGGGTATAACCTTGTCATTAAACGGGACTATTCCGCCTTTTTTAACCCGTTTTTATGACGTCTTCAGTTGCTTCAGACCATAGATCTCCAATCATTTGTGAAAATTCTTTCTTTGAGATTGATGCCGATATGGTGTCTGCCATGTCGTGAGCTTCGCGTCCCAACGAACCTTTAAAGACTTCATAACGCATAAGTCAAGTGGCTGTAGTAGGTGACTAGAATGCGGAGGATGTTTTAAAATCACAATGCTTTCGCGTCTCGCCATTTTCATCAATGTGAGACCGACAAATGTTGCATGGCCATCATAAAAAAAACCTCAATCTCAAACTCGTCACGTTGAAAATACACTTATGAAACGCCGACAAACACCACCCCTTGCAGCACCTTAGATGGCCAAACCTTCAAAACGTAGAACAAGTAATTATCCGCGAATTCGGCTTCCGACTTCACACAGGAAACTTCTTCAAACTTCAAACTTAGATTAGACGAAACTTTCAATGCTGGCTGTGGCTTCAAGTCAAATAATCATTGACGGAACTCGCAAGAAACGAAATAAATTCTTCAACGAGACGTATCTCGGTGCTGAACGTAGGAAAAAGTCGATTTCAAAACTTCAACGAAGCGTAATACTGCGTAAACTCTGGCAACAAGCCGAATTTTGAATTGACCGCACTCTGGCCCTAAACTTGGCATAAAGCGACGCTTTTCTTGTTGACGTCCTATTTAAGGCGAAACCCTTCTGAAAATCAAAATTACAACAACCAATCATACACAATTGACAACAAAGACTATCCCCCCCCCCCCCAACGTGCGTTATTAGACCAAGAAAATAGAGGGAGAAAATAATTCTTATAAATCAATTTATTAGACATTAAGGGATAAATCCAAACTTCAATTCTGGGAAAAAATAAAGTTTGATCTCTCCTAACTACACAGAAAAGGCGATACTTCACATCCACCTGTCCAGGGAATGTTCAAAGGATGTTTTTAGAAATACGTCTTTTGAATGACCACATCTGTGAACATTGGTCATCAAAGTAATGTTCATAGTATGTTCTTTAGATGTTGAAGGACCTTCTTAGGATATTTGAATGGCCAAGGGCAAACGTATTACGTATGTTCAAAGAACATTTCTGTGCTATTTAGCCCTTTACAAATTCTATTTATCTGTGTAAATAATCTAATATTCAGTTTCACTTCTTTACCATGATTTGAGATTAATATCCTTAAAATGTCCATCACGTCATGGCATGTTTGACCTAAAAGACACATTTTTAATTCAAACGCGTCGCATAAGCAAACATCGGTCTATTGAAAAAGGAAAGATCTAAACGGCTCTCGTGACTAGCACGCAAATACCCATACTTGAAATATTATAGGGGTTGAACTTTTCGTAAACACCTCGATTCTATAATAAAATGAATTGGAAATGTTTAGCTTTGCTCATTGAGCTAAAGCCCAAGAGCTTTGAAAATTAGCTGATGATTTATTAACTGCTATAAACTTACCAGCATAATTGCATAACATTCTAATTATGTAGATTATAAATTATTCCCAACTTTTAATATATTTGTTTTTTTACAGGTACATAATTGAATATTAAACTTTAATTCAAATGTGAAGTATTCAGAATGCAAACGTGTTCAACAATTTTTCACATGAAAGCATATTTATAAAACCAATTCCTGACTCTTATCTACTCCCTATTACTTTAATTAGATGGTGTGCATTTTTACGAAACTTCTGCTAATAACATACAGCTTAGGTAAATAAGGACGTCTTCACCTAAACAAAGAAAATGTCCTCCATGACAAATAAGGGATTTAATTAAAATCTTTGTGTGTGCTCCTCTCGAAACACCATAAATACGAAGCAAATAGGAGTTCCAGAATTGGTGACAAGTACCCTCCCTGCAGGACGCCTTGGTACACCGGTGTGACTCGTGATAGGTGATCCTGTATCTTCACCCTAAAGGGTCCTGCCTTGTAACTTGTAGCACCTGTGTAGTGACTGGCGGCACGTTCTGCGTTCATCGAAGTTTGCCCAGCAAACCCGCTCTCCACACGAGCAAAGCGATTAAGACATTCCGAAACATGGAAGAGAATCGTTTCGAAGAAGAGACGACAACCCTCGTCTAGAGGAAAACATGTACTTGGAGTTTCCATGAGAGATCCGTGTATATACAAATGCTGAAAAAAGTGTAACCAGAAATTTTTACTAGAGTAAAGAATTTTGAAGATATTCCGGTGTTCCACAAGGCTCTGTACTTTTTATCATATATGTCAATGATCTTGATTTGATAATCAAGAATATATCCAACTTTTATCCCGATCCCCAAAATGTAATAATAAACCAAATTAGATCTTAAGTCCTAATGTATGTTCAGAGCCCCAGTGCCATGTAATTGGAATTATTATTCTGTATGGTGTCTGGTTAAACAAATAAATAAATTGCAAATTGATAATGTATGCTTATGATATTATGCTAAGCTCCAGTTCATCACTAATATTGACTAAAGAATCATCCATCCGATTAAATGAATTTGCATCTAATTGGTCCAATGAAAATAAATTTACACTGAACATCTGTATAAGTTTGGTGAGGTTTTTCTCGTGTGATTTTACTTTCGATACTTCATTCTAAAGTCATTTTCGGTATGTTCATTATTACGTACCTGATATAGCTTTCTACATCGATATTCCTTGGTGGAAACAATATAATTTTGGATTTTTTCAATATTGCGCAAGGAAAGTGCATTGGCAAAATTCCACCACCATCTTGTCAATTCAAAACTTTGCTTTTGGTTAGTTAACGTAAATTGAATTATTGATTCCTATTTACTCTAGGCCACAAAGACATCTAACTGGACATTTTGAGGTGGAAAAGAAAAAATTGGTGGAATATGTTCATTTCGGTGTCAGAAACAACATATTAAAAATCCCACCCCCCCCAAACCCTGTGCTAAAGGCACCAGCCACTCCACCACTCCGAGAAACCGTATTTTCGACCTTTTTGTCTGATATCTCGCGATCTATGAGGTCTAGATGAAATATTTTTTGCTGAAAATATTTCTCGTGAAATTTCATACAAGGTAGATACTGAGAAGTTAGCCTAGGTCTACCTCTTAACCTAGAACATTCATAAAAGGAGGCGAAAATCATCAATTTTCGTGTTTTTTTGCAAATATATCGCGACCTTTAGGACTAGATGAAATATTTTTAGCTGAAAATGCTCCTCGTGAAATTTCTTACAAGGTAGATAATTAATACGGAACGAGCCGAAGGCGAGTGGAGTAAATCGTTCGAGTGATTAATTGCCATTCTACACAGATCAAGCTTTGGGTTGTTCTTCCTAACCTCCAAATACTCCTGGTTCCTAATCTTTCTTTATTTTGGTAGTCTCAACCATTTTCGCTACTTGTTTCACTTCCTCACTAGAAACGACACTGGGCGCATAACCTTTTGTGATTATTTTTGAGGAATTGACTTAATTCAGTTAGTTAGGAACGGCAGACGCCTCGTTCTGGTCAAGAATGCCTTCCTATTGTTTTGAATCGTCTGCGTTTTTGTTTCCTAGTGTGTACTAACGGTTCCGTATTTGGCGGCATTTCCTCATTTTTACTTCTAAATAATGAACCTTAAACTTATTTTCTTCCTGGTTATTTTTACGTGTATGGCAGATACTTCCCCATGAGTACACTTTATTTTGTAAAGCTGTGAAATTTAATAAGATTAATTCTTAATTTGACTCCTGTAGAATCTGGCATTAATCTAAATTTCTATCATGAGAGGGCGGTAGTTTCGGAGACGTCATGTTTGTTGACATTCCCACCATTACCATCACCATTACATTCCCACTTCCTTCCAAACACTATAAAAGTAGAAACCGAACCAGAAAGGAGGTCTTAGGTCTTTGCCCTGATCCTAAGTACCACAGTCCCATCCCCTGGTTGGAGTAGCGATTGTAAATCGCGCTCTAACAATGCCGGACTGGCGGTTGTAACACACCGCGAACAGGAGGTGGTTTAAAAAGGGAGATTTTAGAGGTCCTTGGGTTACGAAGAGGCAAAGGGTAGCCTGTAACCACTAGGAGCGTTACAATTTCAATACCGCAGTTCATATTTTGGTAATCATTTTCTTTCGTGGCCTTATTATACATTCCTACGCAGACGCCATAGTAATGAGATGTTACACTCAAAAAGTGCAAAACCAAATGATAACGGTATTTACAAATTTAGAAATGTTAATATTAAACGCGTCGTAAAATCGACGATTTGAATAGGAACACCCAGCAAATAATGCGAGTATAAATTTCATATACCACACACAGATTATACTCACTAAATGAGGAAGTTTTGAGAGTAGTCATTTAGACACACGTTATGATTTTATGTTAAGATAACACAAAAGAAAAATGCGCACAAAGACTTAAAGCTCTAATGTCATTTGTATGCTGTAATCCTCTTCACGTCAATGTTTGTCAGGTACACACCGGAAAGTGTCTAGGATTAGTTGATGTACGGGGGGATACTTCTAAATACCTCCTCATTCCCAGCAAATACGGATAATCTGCAAAGTTTCGGAAATTAGTTCTTTATTGATTGCCTACGGGATGTGAATAATGATACAATATTATCGTTGCGATTACGGAATTGTAATCGAAGCCAATTATAAATATTAGCTAATCAAACATGAAACTAACTTTTGACTCTTTTTCAACCGGATCAGTAACGAATTAATAAAACAATGACTTGATGCGGATATCTGGATTGCAGCTATAAACATAGAAAACGGGTTTTAAGAAAACTGTTACTAGAAATCCGATAGATCTAACTGCAGCGGAGGATCCTTTAGCTATGCATTAAATATTTATCGTCTGTGAGATTAAGCAATGTGCTGCTTGTAAAGTTACAGCCTACTTATCTTTGGGAATTCATACGAAATAATCCTCTATATGTAAATTAATACGTAATACAATAATAAAGCCAAATTAGGTAGAATATTTGCCCCAAAACTTTGTGTGTGCGCACTATAAAGGTTTTAAGGTATTTTGTTTTGTATGGTATAATTCATAACAAAAGCTTAGGTAAATATAATCTTTGTTTGGAACATATAACAGAGTGATTAACTGGAGCATTTGAAAGCAATACGGTTTGAGAATTTATATCTATTCCAGAAAAGTGTTCTCTCAAAGCATATTTCGTCGACACGCAACGGCGCCATATTTTAAGGACAAGTGCTTATTGGTGTGATCGGTATAGGACGAGTTAATCATTTATATATAGAGATATCGATTGTGCTGTTCGTGTAACAATTGCTTCTGCTTTGTCACGTACACTTAGGCACGCTGCTTCTGTTGAAAGGCACTGCGAGAGGATTGATTCTTCGTAGTGACAGAATACTGACCGCAATCAATAGTCGACATATTCAATGCAGAATTTCAATACTGTGGAAATCTGGTACAGAGTTCTTTTGGATTTGGGACAGGAGTGTGGGGGTCCCATAACGATTTGGGAATTTGGATGGGTGGATTTTGTTTATTGCTTTTTTTGTTAAATTTTGACACTCTGTTTAAAAGTTATCTAAATTTAAAGTGCAATACATTAGCCATCTAAGGCTATGGCAAGGTGTTTCTAATTTTTCTGAATTATTTTCTAATTTAACGCCATACATGTTTAGTGTAGTAGGAAAGAGAAACAATTTTTAACCTTAAAATAGGTGAAATAATTTCAAATGAAAGCGTTCTAATTTTCACGTTTATATCTCAAGCGAGTTGGCCGTGAGAGCTTTGGTCCCATCTTTAATAACGACCCTGTATATAGTTCATTATTTAATACTAAGGTTTGACAAATTTGTTCTTCAAGTAGTACTTCCCATTCTCATTTACAATAAAGTTTATTTATAAACCTGGTAATCCTTTAGGAAAATAGTTACACCAATTTTTATTCAATGGTTACACTTAACACAAAGTATAAAAGAGTTTGTAATATGTCAAACATCTTACAACTAAAAACTATACTTAGTTGTAATCGAAGTGCATTTATTATTAATCCATGTAACAACCTGTTGTTGCGTTGAATCTACCAATGCGCTTTAGTGTGTTAGGAGTGTAGTTGATACAACTGGAAATGGAAAAATATCACTTTTGTTTTTGTCGTTGAAATGACAGGTCTTATTTTCAGAAAGATGTTGAGATCTCATGTGGAAAATCCAGAGGCACCAAGCTAAAATTGTCTAAAGTATTTAATCTAAGCGTATTTACGCGATTGGGGATTGTTACGCCGGGTACTCATTGGCGAACTGCAACTGTAACCAACCGTTACTGTATCAGATCGTCGTCAAGTACGTACGTTCTTGGTTCATGCGAACTGTCTGGATCCGCAGTGTTCGCAGAGAGCTCGCGATGTCGATAAGTAGCGAAATGATTACCAGTGCTGCGTATATATTAATCGACGCACTAATAGAGGAAGATAAACGTCCAAGACGATGGTGGCGTCATAAAATATACGAAGAGAGCAGCGGATCTTCGTAATTTACAGCTTTAAAATTCCAGCACATCAGTGGCCATTACAAAAATTTTACTCGCATGACTCCAACAGATTTTGAATATATCATTAATTTAATTGGTCCTAAGATTCAGAAAAAAATGCCAATTGCAGACAAGCGATTTCAGTGCAAGACAGGTTAGCAGTGACATTAAGGTTTTTGGTGACGGGTGATTCTGTTACAAGCCTGCAGTATTTATTTGGTATATCTCTAAACAAGCCATTAGCCAGATTATTCCAGAGGTAAGCGAGGCAATCATCGATGGATTAAAAGAACACGTCAATGTAAGTAAATGAAAATTTATTCCCTTAATATAAGTATTGCAGACTCAGGTATAACAAATGTAACTAAATTAGATCTTGAATATCAGGGTACTGTGAACCTGAACTTCCAAGTGCATAGGAAACTGATGTTTCCTCTTGAAAAAGTTGAGTTGCTACCTGTCGATGGGTGTTCTGAGTCTGAATGCGGAGAGTGAGATGCGTTTGTTTGTGGGCTTCCAAGTGGAGAGGATGTTAAGCTTGTTGAGGATGTAGTGGGCCTTTGTTGGTAACTACTGTAGTTGTGAACTGGATGACCAAGCAAAGAGCTGGTTGAGGAGTAACAATTTTCATGTGTCTCTTTGCTGAACTGGCCTAATGTGCACCCCAGCACTTGCAAGAACCTAAAGTCAGGATTTATTGATCCGTGCAAGTATAATGTGCGTACCACATTAAAGTTAATATTGTTTAATCGCATAATTTATTTAAATTAACACATTGTAATTTACCTATTATTATTTTTGCCAACTTTTATCCCTAAACGGAAGATTCCCTTTTTTGCCAAAGAAGGAAAATTGTTCCGATAATGCATCAGATAGTAAGGGAGCAAGGCATCTACGAATACATTCATACAAATTAGCTTCTCCAACAGATGAGAAAAATTGAACCTGCAAAAAATATATTGGTATAAATTTAAATGAAATACAAAACATTGCTTTCTACAGGGCATTTTTTTAATCAGAGCGGTGTGTCATAGACAACAATGACGTCATGAATCAATATTGATGTCGTGTGTAAAATTGAAGGTTATAAAGCATGTTTTAAATTAACGCAAGAAACAAATTTACAGCAGCTTAACTTTGACAAATCATTAATACCGGTACCCTTCATCGTACTACCAACATAAATGCTGTTTCCGATTCTCAAAATCGAGATTAAATCCAAGATCTGACGCTTGCAAATTGCGTTTTATTCGATAAGAGTGTCAATGTCGCTCATATATGATCGCTCTGTATATTGTGCTACTTTCAGTTTGTTTTTATAGTGGAAATTCACGTATTAACAAACATTATATCAAAGGTAATTAAACATCATTATTATCTCTCTATTTTGGAGCTCTGGCACTCGAATGTAGAAGACAGTTTTCGATTCCTGCATGTGATTAAATAAAATGTTTTGTTTCACGTCGCACTATTTATAAACCATTATATTCAAATTTAAGCATAGACACTCAAATGCTTGTGAAGGAAACATATTCTCGATAAATTGGTTAGGATAATGGTATAAACTTTCCTATCCCTCTTTATGTCTGTCTATTATGCTTACGGTTCCTAACGCAAAATCCGATAGGCTTACAACTACAATTAATCTGTGCTACAACAAAAAGTCTATATCCTATATGATAAGTTTCACTGGTATAACTTGCTCTACCTTGCTTTACTCTGAATATCAGAATATATGTTAAAACAGAATAATGAATAATTTTTTATTTTATAAATTGAACCTTTCTTAGCACACATTTATAGATTCTTATCGGATGTTGCTGCTACAGCCTATTTTTATGACATGTCGTTCGATGAAATAAATAAAAACTATCCCAGGTGCGTGAAGTTAGCACGACATTGGAAGCACAAACAATTTTTTTTGTGCCAATCGTTTGTGCTTTGTTTGTGCGTGATTGTGCACGAAAAAGTTTTTTGGCACGTCCCACCATTTTTTAGATATGAGGTACCGTGTTTCCGTGCCAACTTCACGCCATTTTGGAAGCACAAACGAACTTAATTATGTCAATCGTTTGTGCCTTGTTTGTGCTTGACTGTGCACACAAAAGTTTTTTGGTACGTCTGCCCATTTTTTAGATATGGGGTACCGTATTTCCGTGCCAACTTCACGCCATTTTGGAAGCACAAACGAATTTTAATGTGTCAATCGTTTGGACTTTGTTTGTGCTTGATTGTGCACTAAAAAGTTTTTTGGCACGTCTGCTCATTTTTTAGATATGGGGTACCGTGTTTCCGTGCCAACTTCACGCCACTTTGGAAGCACAAACAAATTTTATTGTGTCAATCGTTTGTGCTTTGTTTGTGCTTGATTGTGCACAAAAAAGTTTTTTGGCACGTCTGCCCATTTTTTAGATATGGGGTCCGTGTTTCCGTGCCAACTTCACGCCACTTTGGAAGCACAAACAAATTTTATTGTGTCAATCGTTTGTGCTTTGTTTGTGCTTGATTGTGCACAAAAAAGTTTTTTGGCACGTCTGCCCATTTTTTAGATATGGGGTTCCGTGTTTCCGTGCCAACTTCATGCCGTTTTGGAAGCACAAACGAATTTTAATGTGTCAATCGTTTGGACTTTGTTTGTGCTTGATTGTGCACGAAAAAAACTTGTTGGCACGTTTTACCTTTTTTCAGTTATGAGGTACCGTGTTTCCGTCCCAACTTCACGCCATTTTAAAAGCACAAACCAAACATGTTTATGTCAATCGTTTGTGCTTTGTTTGTGTTTGATTGTGTAGAAAAAAGTTTATTAGGCACGTTCTAACATTTTTTCAAATTCAATAATGACATATGTTTAAAATTTTATTTATATTTACTATAACACATACAATAAATTGGAAATCTTATTTTTTCTATAATACATAATGTCCTACTAAGTATAAAAACTAAATAAATCATTATGATAAAACTTAAATTATAGCATACGTAACTCTAAATAAAAAAAAAATAGATGTAATTTTATAGAACCTTCAAGTCTTAAATCGAATATATTAATAAATGAGGTAGAATAATGGTGTTCGATGAAACTGTTAATTTCTTTTTTTCTAAGTCATTATATACTTCCCAAGTTCCATCCACTCTGCGACTTAGGCATGTATAGTGACCAATTCGTTTATCGAAATCGTCTATTTTTCCAATTGGTGGAATAAAATTTATTGCTGATCGTAACAAATAAGAACTAGAAGAATATTTAAACTTTACAGATAGGGGAATGTCTAATAAAGAAGTTGTACCGCAATCACACGTATCAATAAACAAAATATTAGACAATTCTGTTGTAAAATTGCATTTATTGAACATTAAGCAGTCTTCTGCAGACTGGATAAGATCTTTGAATCCATTTTTTTTAATAATATTAATATTTATTGGTATTGTTTTAGAACATAATGTTTGATGTGTAACATCACATTCTTTACTATCGCATATATTTGTTGTGCAAGTACTGTGGAAATCATCTCCTAGAAAATATTGCAAAACATTTACGGCGTTCATCGCGCACTCCACACGGATAGTATTATTAATTAAAGTGGTTTTTCGAAATTCAAAATTAGAAGATAGGTAAATTTCCCCTCTCAACTTATAAGTATGCAATTTTGTTGTGCCAGTTGCCAACTGTTTTACTATTTCCACTACTTGAGGTGATAACATCTGCTCCATACAAATTTGCACTACATTGCTATCACAATACGTAGTTGTTAACCCCTGTATTACGGAATCTAACGGACAAGTATCCACAAATCTGTATTTTTTCTTATTTAAATTAACACATTTATGTAATAAATTGCCATTAGTTAAAATACCGATTTTAATTTTTTTGCCTTCGGTGACATGCAGTATTTCAGGTGCTGCTGCCCCATAGTACGACTTTCGTTTCTTGACACTAGTACCTAAATTTCGCCAATTTTCGTATGCATCTGTTTCATCTGCAACAAATATTGTATCAAGTGTCATACTTTAATCAATTTTACACATTACGTACCTTTGATTGTCATAATTTGAAGTTCATCCGGTTCATCATTCTTCTTATTTTCACCCAAGTTTTCTTTATCCGAAGCAACAGAAGTTATAGCTACAAATTCCAATAAACAAGCATGGTATTAATAATTTAAGTTTATATTACATACCTTCACTTTTATTTGGTTCCCTTGTGACTTTTTTTTCATCGTCAGTCGCAAATGTGTTTCCAACTTCATCTGCAAGTAACATCAGCATTTAGTGTGTATAATTTATTAAACATGAATACTTTACCTATCTTCATTTTAGCTAGTCATTTGTCCTTGAATTGCCTCATAATGGTGTAAAAAAAATTTATCAACTTCCATTGGCGTGTAATAATTCTTAAACGTGCGATTTTTTAAGTCATTGAAATAACTTTCAACAATGGCAGATGATTGAGTAGCAAATCCATACATAAATGTTTTTCTCATAACACCACTCCATAAAACAAAAGTCTTAAATAAAAATCTTAAGTCAGTAGTCACATTTGGGCAATAATGAAAGTTTTCATTGTCTGTTGACATTGTGCATTGTGTTAACGATTTTTCAAATATGGCATCAAACCAAGATAAAATTTCATAATTTGAATATTCTTCGGACGTTGATTGTAAATTATGTTGATTTGCTTCATCTTCTAAATCACTTGATATCTCTAACGTGGGTAAACCAGAAATTAAGCCTTTTAACTTCAATTTTTGTACTTCACATGGAGTTAAGGTACCTTCATTGTCTGCTCCACTATATTCACTATTAGCGATAATTAACAGGCCTTCTAACAATAATGCGACTTCTTCTAAGGTTTCACATTTTATTAATAATATTATGGCTCCTACATAAAAATCATGTAGCAGTCGAGGGTTTTTAATTGAATCCCATCGGCATATAATATTTATTATGTGAGCATAATCTACTCGTAAATATACCTCAGGCACTTCACAATTTTCATTACTCAACAATTTATAACATATTTTTAAATAATTACTTAACGACATATTTAAAAATGCCCATGCAACTCCCCCTAAAAGTGCTAATGAATGGTCAGTGACTACCACTTTTGGCAAAATACATCCCGATTTAACCCAAGTCTTTAACCAAAAAGAAATAGAATTTGTGTCGTGTGCTTCTGACAGCATTTGACAAACGGGTATTTGATTTTTTCCTAAATTGATTACCGCAGAATACAAAAATATATGACCTGATAATTTTTGTTGTGGTCTTTGCAATTTTTTAACCAACCCCCCTGTAGCATCAATCGCCAAAACAGAAACACTTTCAACTTTATTATAATGATTATATAGTTGCAGTTGTTCTATGGTCCAATAATGTAACATAAATTTGTCTAATGAAACTAATTGTATACTAGTCATATATGGAGGAGAATACTTTAAATTTAATAAATTTTCTATAGGACTTTTAAATTTATCTAAATCATTCATTTTTTTGTCGGAAAGTTCTTGCTTACACTTTCTAAGTCCATTTAAATTATAAATGGATCTTGAGTTGAATGGTAATTTTTTCTTCTGTTGTTGATAGGCTTCTTCCCTTTGCCAATTTATAGCTAATTTTCCATCGGCCAATTCTTTGCCTACTGTTGCTCGTAAATCGCCTTTTAATTTCCTTTTTTTAATGTTAGTATGCAATTGTTCATTTTTATTGCGTATGACAACGTTTATTTCTAATTCTTCATTTAAAGGTCCTTCTTCATTAATCATTTCTAACTGCGCACCGCATTCGCTGCAACTGCCATATATTCTTAAATATGGTCTTGAAGAAGCAGATATGTAGTGTTTCTTAAACCTCCAGATACAATTTCCTGACACAATAGAACTTAACTTTCTATTAATAATTTCAGTCCATCCAGCCTTTAATTTTACTTCAAACTTATTATTACGATAAAACACTTTTGTAGGTCGGATTTTTTCCCAATCGTCATTATTTACTTTAACCATGTGTTTCTCAAAGCATAGTTCTTCATCTTCAGATGTAGTACTTTCAAGAGAAGGTATTTCTTTATTTTGTTGTGCAATGTTTAAAACTTCATGAGAATTGTATCTATTGCACTTTACAATAGTGTATACGTATTTTGGCGATATTTTATGATGAAGGTATTCAGATACTTTTGACCAGACTAAAGCGGTGGGTCGATTTAAGCTAGATAAAATTTCCTCTTCGTGTGTAAGTAAAGCATCTACTATTTTTGCTTTAGACAACTGACTTTCTTTAGGCATTTTGAACTTACTCTTCAATTCTTGCAAATCCAACCTTTAGAATAAAACAATATTTATACATTTTTTAAAATGCACATATTAATATCCAGGGCGTCCCACAGTTTCGACCTTTATTTCTAGGTTTCTCTTTCTCACACAGGCCGTCGATTAATGAATGTAAAAAAATAGTTAATACAAAAGAAAAATACCTTAAAAGGTAGCACTTAATATTAATTGCATTAGGCCCAGTTGCACCAACTAAATTAAGGCGCACTTAAAGTTAAGTATAGCTTAAAAACCGTGGTAACCATTGTTGAGACAATGGTTGCTATGTATTTTTTAAATTTTATTATGCGAAATTTAAAGAAAACGCAATTTTAAAATTTAAGATGGTAATTACGCCCTCTGGTGATAATTTCCAGAACTTGAAAATATTTTCCAGCGATTATTCATGACCGATTTACCCAATAATTTTTTTTACCCCTAAGTCATACGACGAACAGTTCCCGAGATATGGCCGAGGAACAGTCTTATTGGGTCACCCGGTACATACACTGTGGCAAGTTAACGACGGGATGTAAGTAATTAACATAGAAATTTTCTGCGATTCCTGCTCCCCATTTCAACAGAAAAAATAAAAACACTTCCGAATAGATCATTAAAATTAACATTAGATGACACTAAAAAAGTGTGCCTATGCTTTTTTAGCATTAAAGTTAAATTAAACATTCAACAATTGGTAAAAATTGGTTAGCTTTTATTTACCTACCGCATTTGATACCTTATTTAACGCATGATGACACTTAAATCAAATCAAGTAAGGTAACAAATGCCGTAGGAAAATCACGGCTAACCAATTTTTAACAACTTTTTGTATTCTGTACCTTCACTTTTTATGCCATTAAAGAAGGGCCTAGGTACACCCTTTTAATATTATTAAATGCCCTTGTTAAATGCCTATTTTCATTATATTTCCAACGGCGTTTTTATTTTTTCTTTATATTAAAATAGGGAGCAGGAATCGCCAAAAATGTATTTTCTCATGATATTTCCCTATGTCCCGCTGTCAACTTACCACACTGTATGCGTATGTTTTACTAATATATTTTTTTTATTTGCGCAACATTTTAATTTATAAAATGAATTATTAAAATAATTTAAGTACCTAAGCTGTAAAATTAGAACATCACAGCTGTGACACGCAATAGTAATAAAGTAATAGCTGATTCCTAATTGCTGCTAACTTTGGGTTTTCTTACAAGAAAAACTACACAAACAACAAAACAAACATTCATAATAAGTGAAAAGTAAAATAAATTCGATACTGTTTTGATTTAATAGTAATAAAGTGTACTACATATTACTTCACGGACTCGAGTGCAAAGTTTGGTTTTCGTAAAATAAGTTGAAAACGATTACAAAACAATTCAATTTTCGTACCTACGAACTACCACGCCCTGGATATTAATAATAAGAAATGTTTTTATGCAATACAACTCCTCACTAAGTTTGTTATTATTGGAACTAGGAAGTTGGC
>NW_022170249.1:4869467-4899267 GCF_008802855.1 Photinus pyralis
TTAGAATTTGAAACAATCACCTAGCTGATTGGTCGTATATTAATGGAGTGTATTAATCATATAAAATACATATGCCTTATTTGCACCATAAAGATTAGTTAGCTACGGAAATTACACATAAGTATATACGTTTAGCTCGCAATACTGTGGTAGTGAAATTAATACTGTGACTTACAAAAAGAATTGTTTAGTGAGTAGAGCACAAAACAGAAAAATTTCGCAAGAAACAGTACCTAATACGGAAATTTTAAAATTAAAAATTCATAATACAGTACCAGGTATAGTACGGTGCAATTAGTCGACAAAACGGCTTAACCTAAACATCAAAAGTAAAAGTTTCCCATTAACTGCAAATTGTTCTATACAGTCCATATATTGTTTGGTAAAAAGTTACACCAGTTGGTAAATTAGTAGTTTTTGGTGTTTTTCTTAAATATTTAGAAAACTATTGGGTTTGGCGAGAAAAGTACCATATCCAAAATAATCTACATTAAATTGTGAATAAAAATGGTCTTGTGTATAATCTTGCTCAAGTCAACGATTCCAGAGTTACGGAGGGTGTAAAAGTAGGCATTTTTCGTATTTTTTCGATTTTCTGGAACAATGAAATCATGTTTGAAGTAAAGAACACTGAAGATCTGGCTTGTTTTCGTTACCAGTGTTACTTGCAAGCTATTTCAAAGCATCCTATACATTCACTGTTCAAGTTGGCTGCGCTTCTCCCCACTTCAGCAGCTACCAGGTAGAACATTCATTTAGAACTTACCATCAGGTGCAGCAGTGGCTGCATGAGAAGAAGAACCCGATGAAGTGGGAATGCAAGATTGTCGAACACCTGAGAGCAATAACAACACATCCTGCAACTCCCCAGGAATTACTGTCCCTCATAGTGGAAGTCTCTTGAAAAAATGGCCCCCCTTGAGAAGGTGGTAAGGTTATCGTTCCTTCAAGGACTTATCAGTAACATACCACCGGTCACTAAAGCGCAATTTGTTTTAACCGGTTTTAACAAAAAAAAATAGTTTCCTTAGTGATAATCTCATATTTTTTCCAAAAGAATCTAAAAAAAAGATGAAAAATTTCTACTGTTACACCCTCCGTAACTCTGGAATGGTTCAATTTAGCAAGATTATATATGAGGCCATTTTTGTTCGCAATTTACTGTAGATTATTTATTTTATTTCGCGCTAAATAGTATAGTTTTTTAAATATTTAAGAAAAACTTATCACAACTACTAATTTTCCAACATTTACTTTTATTCCAAGTGGTTATGTTTCAAATTTCATTTGAATGCCTCCATAAATAAGAAAGTTGGCATTGCGCATGCGGAAAACCAAATTTTGAAACTAGTGTTATATTTGCTTTTATTCAAAGTGGCTATGTGTCAGATTTCATTTAAATCCCTCCATAAATAAGAAAGTTGGCACTGCGCATGCGCAAAATCAAATTTTGAAACTAGCGTTATATTTGCTTTTATTCCAAGTGGTTATGTATCAAATTTCATTTAAATCCTTCATAAATAAAAAAGTTTGCAATTCGGTTTATAAATGGTCGAAATGCGAAAAGAGCATTGTGAATGTTGATCGATTAGGCTCAATTTTTGGAATTGCGTTTTATATGGCTAAAGCTATACGCATATTGAATTTCATGCAATTCGGTTCATAACTCACGAAGATGTCAAAAGGGCCTTCCTTATTTTTTGAGTTACATTGCCAGTTCACGAACTCCGATCTACAAATTTGATAAAGAATCTCGTAAAGAATCCACCTACAAAATTTTATCGTAATCGCTCCATTCGTTATCGAGATATCGTGCTAACGGACGGACAGACGGACAGACACCGCAAAATTATAAACTCGCTAGGAGCTCGTTAATAAATGATAATTTTCTTCCATGGGGATCGTGGTCCCCATTACACTGACTGGCCGCGTTACCTGCACGTTGTATGGCAATACTTAAATTTGTCGTAAGTAAGTGGTAGCTCGGGGTTCCCCAGTAATATTGGTAATGCGTTTTCCCAGGTATTCCACAAAATTTTCGAGCTTCTCTACACCAAGGTCCCAATGTCTCTACTGCGAAAGGTATAAAAATATGGTTCTGTTCTATAATAATTGAACTGTATTTCCTTATTTTAATACTTGCCGCAGATTCAGCTACCACACCACTCGTTTTACTAGAAAATTAATCCAAAATATTTCAGTGGTGGCAAGTCATAAAGCTAGGAAAAACTGTCCCTACTTGGGTGTGGCGCCTACTCTTAAGATTTTGACTCTATCTGGGAGATGTCGGCAAAACACAAAATAGCAAAATTGTACACGAAAAAACAAACCGGTGGTATTATAAAAAACAGGACCCCCACAATGTTGGGGATTGGGCGCCAGCTCTGTGCTACGTTTAAAGAACACAGCGCAGCGCTTGCTTTTGGTAGTCATCGAACACAATAGTGGTGTTAGAGGCTAATAAACCACCCCCAAAAGTTAAAGGCTTTTTGCAAAATTTATAATTGCGCTAGGTTAACTTGAGCGCTAGGTCTACAGAACAGAAAACATCAAATTTTTACCCGAAAAGACAAAATGGTGGTGCCCCCTACCCCCACACTATTGGAGGGTGATGACAGCTCTAAAATTTGTGGCGCTAGCTGGCGCTAGGTCAGCAAGACACAAAACGTCAAAATTTTACCCGAAAAAACAAAATGGTGGTGCTAGGAAAAATTGCCCCCTGCACTATTGGGGGGTGGCGCTAGCTCTAAAATTTGTGGCGCTAGCTGGCGCTAGGTCTGACGAACACAGCGCTTGCTTTTGGAAGTGATCGGACGCATTGGTGGTGCTAGCGTTAACATAGCACCCCCCGAAAGTCAAGCGCTTTTTTGCAAAATCTATAATGGCGCTAGCTGAACTCAAAGTGGCGCTAGGTCAGCAGAACACAAAACGTCAAAATTTTACATGAAAAGACAAAATGGTGGTGCTGGCGTTAACATAGCACCCCCCGAAAGTCAAGGGCTTTTCTGCAAAATCTATAATGGCGCTAGCTGAACTCAAAGTGGCGCTAGCTAGCGCTAGCCATAGAGATTCTAGCGCAATCTGTCTTTAGTCAAAAATTTGAAATGGTGGTGCTAAGTTAACGGAGCCCTCGATTTTGAGAATCGGAAACAGCATTTATGTTGGTAGTACGATGAAGGGTACCGGTATTAATGATTTGTCAAAGTTAAGCTGCTGTAAATTTGTTTCTTGCGTTAATTTAAAACATGCTTTATAACCTTCAATTTTACACACGACATCAATATTGATTCATGACGTCATTGTTGTCTATGACACACCGCTCTGATTAAAAAAATGCCCTGTAGAAAGCAATGTTTTGTATTTCATTTAAATTTATACCAATATATCTTTTGCAGGTTCAAATTTTCTCATCTGTTGGAGAAGCTAATTTGTATGAATGTATTCGTAGCTGCCTTGCTCCCTTACTATCTGATGCATTATCGGAACAATTTTCCTTCTTTGGCAAAAAAGGGAATCTTCCGTTTAGGGATAAAAGTTGGCAAAAATAATAATAGGTAAATTACAATGTGTTAATTGAAATAAATTATGCGATTAAACAATATTAACTTTAATGTGGTACGCACATTATACTTGCACGGATCAATAAATCCTGACTTTAGGTTCTTGCAAGTGCTGGGGTGCACATTAGGCCAGTTCAGCAAAGAGACACATGAAAATTGTTACTCCTCAACCAGCTCTTTGCTTGGTCATCCAGTTCACAACTACAGTAGTTACCAACAAAGGCCCACTACATCCTCAACAAGCTTAACATCCTCTCCACTTGGAAGCCCACAAACAAACGCATCTCACTCTCCGCATTCAGACTCAGAACACCCATCGACAGGTAGCAACTCAACTTTTCCAAGAGGAAACATCAGTTTCCTATGCACTTGGAAGTTCAGGTTCACAGTACCCTGATATTCAAGATCTAATTTAGTTACATTTGTTATACCTGAGTCTGCAATACTTATATTAAGGGAATAAATTTTCATTTACTTACATTGACGTGTTCTTTTAATCCATCGATGATTGCCTCGCTTACCTCTGGAATAATCTGGCTAATGGCTTGTTTAGAGATATACCAAATAAATACTGCAGGCTTGTAACAGAATCACCCGTCACCAAAAACCTTAATGTCACTGCTAACCTGTCTTGCACTGAAATCGCTTGTCTGCAATTGGCATTTTTTTCTGAATCTTAGGACCAATTAAATTAATGATATATTCAAAATCTGTTGGAGTCATGTGAGTAAAATTTTTGTAATGGCCACTGATGTGCTGGAATTTTAAAGCTGTAAATTACGAAGATCCGCTTCTCTCTTCGTATATTTTATGACGCCACCATCGTCTTGGACGTTCCTCTATTAGTGCGTCGATTAATATACAGGGTGACAATTTGAAAACTTACCACCCACCATATCTTAGTAAATAAACGAGATATTTAAAAAAATCAAAATCCGTTTAGGTAATTCGGAGGGGGAATTACAATGACATAGTTGGCGACGCACCCCCTCCAACCCCCTGCGCCCCAGCCACCCCAACTTTTAAATCTTAAATAGTGACCCCCCATGTGTGATACGTCGTTGGAAAGCTCTGAAAAAATGCTTTCCAACCATACCAAATAGCATTACATTTAGGTTAGTAATTTTCGTGCAAATCAAAAAATAAACTAATATGATACATTTGAAATCTGTCGTATTTAAAACGCAACCGGCGACCATAGACGAACTGAGACAGAGAATAATTCAAGAATGTCGAAATATTGCAAAACCAACATTTGAAAAGGTTCGACAAGAGTTTGAGAATAGATTATAACTGGCGATCAAAAATGAGTTGCTGTCGAGTCGGCTTTGGAAGTTCAAGTTAAATACGATTTTCCATGTTTATTTTTTGATTTGCACGATAATTACTAACCTAAATGTAATGCTATTTGGTATGGTTGGAAAGCATTTTTTCAGAGCTTTCCAACGACGTATCACACATGGGGGTCACTATTTAAGATTTAAAAGTTGGGGTGGCTAGGGCGCAGGGGGTGTGAGGGGGTGCGTCGCCAACTATGTCATTGTGATTCCCCCTCCGAATTACCGAAACGGATTTTGATTTTTTTAAATATCTCGTTTATTTACTAAGATATGGGGGGTGGTAAGTTTTCAAATTGTCACCCTGTATACGCAGCACTGGTAATCATTTCGCTACTTATCGACATCGCGAGCTCTCTGCGAACACTGCGGATCCAGACAGTTCGCATGAAACAAGAACGTACGTACTTGACGACGATCTGATACAGTAACGGTTGGTTACAGTTGCAGTTCGCCAATGAGTACCCGGCGTAACAATCCCCAATCGCGTAAATACGCTTAGATAAATACTTTAGACAATTTTAGCTTGGTGCCTCTGGATTTTCCACATGAGATCTCAACATCTTTCTGAAAATAAGACCTGTCATTTCAACGACAAAAACAAAAGTGATATTTTTCCATTTCCAGTTGTATCAACTACACTCCTAACACACTAAAGCGCATTGGTAGATTCAACGCAACAACAGGTTGTTACATGGATTAATAATAAATGCACTTCGATTACAACTAAGTATAGTTTTTAGTTGTAAGATGTTTGACATATTACAAACTCTTTTATAGTTTGTGTTAAGTGTAACCATTGAATAAAAATTGGTGTAACTATTTTCCTAAAGGATTACCAGGTTTATAAATAAACTTTATTGTAAATGAGAATGGGAAGTACTACTTGAAGAACAAATTTGTCAAACCTTAGTATTAAATAATGAACTATATACAGGGTCGTTATTAAAGATGGGACCAAAGCTCTCACGGCCAACTCGCTTGAGATATAAACGTGAAAATTAGAACGCTTTCATTTGAAATTATTTCACCTATTTTAAGGTTAAAAATTGTTTCTCTTTCCTACTACACTAAACATGTATGGCGTTAAATTAGAAAATAATTCAGAAAAATTAGAAACACCTTGCCATAGCCTTAGATGGCTAATGTATTGCACTTTAAATTTAGATAACTTTTAAACAGAGTGTCAAAATTTAACAAAAAAAGCAATAAACAAAATCCACCCATCCAAATTCCCAAATCGTTATGGGACCCCCACACTCCTGTCCCAAATCCAAAAGAACTCTGTACCAGATTTCCACAGTATTGAAATTCTGCATTGAATATGTCGACTATTGATTGCGGTCAGTATTCTGTCACTCCGAAGAATCAATCCTCTCGCCGTACCTTTCAACAGAAGCAGCGTGCCTAAGTGTACGTGACAAAGCAGAAGCAATTGTTACACGAACAGCACAATCGATATCTCTATATATAAATGATTAACTCGTCCTATACCGATCACACCAATAAGCACTTGTCCTTAAAATATGGCGCCGTTGCGTGTTGACGAAATATGCTTTGAGAGAACACTTTTCTGGAATGGATATAAATTCTCAAACCGTATTGCTTTCAAATGCTCCAGTTAATCACTCTGTTATATGTTCCAAACAAAGATTATATTTACCTAAGCTTTTGTTGCGAATTATACCATACAAAACAAAATACCTTAAAACCTTTATAGTGCGCACACACAAAGTTTTGGGGCAAATATTCTACCTAATTTGGCTTTATTATTGTATTACGTATTAATTTACATATAGAGGATTATTTCGTATGAATTCCCAAAGATAAGTAGGCTGTAACTTTACAAGCAGCACATTGCTTAATCTCACAGACGATAAATATTTAATGCATAGCTAAAGGATCCTCCGCTGCAGTTAGATCTATCGGATTTCTAGTAACAGTTTTCTTAAAACCCGTTTTCTATGTTTATAGCTGCAATCCAGATATCCGCATCAAGTCATTGTTTTATTAATTCGTTACTGATCCGGTTGAAAAAGAGTCAAAAGTTAGTTTCATGTTTGATTAGCTAATATTTATAATTGGCTTCGATTACAATTCCGTAATCGCAACGATAATATTGTATCATTATTCACATCCCGTATGCAATCAATAAAGAACTAATTTCCGAAACTTTGCAGATTATCCGTATTTGCTGGGAATGAGGAGGTATTTAGAAGTATCCCCCCGTACATCAACTAATCCTAGACACTTTCCGGTGTGTACCTGACAAACATTGACGTGAAGAGGATTACAGCATACAAATGACATTAGAGCTTTAAGTCTTTGTGCGCATTTTTCTTTTGTGTTATCTTAACATAAAATCATAACGTGTGTCTAAATGACTACTCTCAAAACTTCCTCATTTAGTGAGTATAATCTGTGTGTGGTATATGAAATTTATACTCGCATTATTTGCTGGGTGTTCCTATTCAAATCGTCGATTTTACGACGCGTTTAATATTAACATTTCTAAATTTGTAAATACCGTTATCATTTGGTTTTGCACTTTTTGAGTGTAACATCTCATTACTATGGCGTCTGCGTAGGAATGTATAAGGCCACGAAAGAAAATGATTACCAAAATATGAACTGCGGTATTGAAATTGTAACGCTCCTAGTGGTTACAGGCTACCCTTTGCCTCTTCGTAACCCAAGGACCTCTAAAATCTCCTTTTTTAAACCACCTCCTGTTCGCGGTGTGTTACAACCGCCAGTCCGGCATTGTTAGCGCGCGATTTACAATCGCTACTCCAACCAGGGGATGGGACTGTGGTACTTAGGATCAGGGCAAAGACCTAAGACCTCCTTTCTGGTTCGGTTTCTACTTTTATAGTGTTTGGAAGGAAGTGGGAATGTAATGGTGATGGTAATGGTGGGAATGTCAACAAACATGACGTCTCCGAAACTACCGCCCTCTCATGATAGAAATTTAGATTAATGCCAGATTCTACAGGAGTCAAATTAAGAATTAATCTTATTAAATTTCACAGCTTTACAAAATAAAGTGTACTCATGGGGAAGTATCTGCCATACACGTAAAAATAACCAGGAAGAAAATAAGTTTAAGGTTCATTATTTAGAAGTAAAAATGAGGAAATGCCGCCAAATACGGAACCGTTAGTACACACTAGGAAACAAAAACGCAGACGATTCAAAACAGTAGGAAGGCATTCTTGACCAGAACGAGGCGTCTGCCGTTCCTAACTAACTGAATTAAGTCAATTCCTCAAAAATAATCACAAAAGGTTATGCGCCCAGTGTCGTTTCTAGTGAGGAAGTGAAACAAGTAGCGAAAATGGTTGAGACTACCAAAATAAAGAAAGATTAGGAACCAGGAGTATTTGGAGGTTAGGAAGAACAACCCAAAGCTTGATCTGTGTAGAATGGCAATTAATCACTCGAACGATTTACTCCACTCGCCTTCGGCTCGTTCCGTATTAATTATCTACCTTGTAAGAAATTTCACGAGGAGCATTTTCAGCTAAAAATATTTCATCTAGTCCTAAAGGTCGCGATATATTTGCAAAAAAACACGAAAATTGATGATTTTCGCCTCCTTTTATGAATGTTCTAGGTTAAGAGGTAGACCTAGGCTAACTTAATTGGTAGCTATCCATCTTATAACGACTCAAAACGGGGTGAAATTGACTAAGTGGAAATTATAAAAGCACTAAACCTTCCCCATACTTCATTTAATTGTTTGTAATGTCTGAATTTAAAATCTGAAACAATTAAATGAAGTATGGGGAAGGTTTAGTGCTTTTATAATTTCCACTAGGCTAACTTCTCAGTATCTACCTTGTATGAAATTTCACGAGAAATATTTTCAGCAAAAAATATTTCATCTAGACCTCATAGATCGCGAGATATCAGACAAAAAGGTCGAAAATACGGTTTCTCGGAGTGGTGGAGTGGCTGGTGCCTTTAGCACAGGGTTTGGGGGGGGTGGGATTTTTAATATGTTGTTTCTGACACCGAAATGAACATATTCCACCAATTTTTTCTTTTCCACCTCAAAATGTCCAGTTAGATGTCTTTGTGGCCTAGAGTAAATAGGAATCAATAATTCAATTTACGTTAACTAACCAAAAGCAAAGTTTTGAATTGACAAGATGGTGGTGGAATTTTGCCAATGCACTTTCCTTGCGCAATATTGAAAAAATCCAAAATTATATTGTTTCCACCAAGGAATATCGATGTAGAAAGCTATATCAGGTACGTAATAATGAACATACCGAAAATGACTTTAGAATGAAGTATCGAAAGTAAAATCACACGAGAAAAACCTCACCAAACTTATACAGATGTTCAGTGTAAATTTATTTTCATTGGACCAATTAGATGCAAATTCATTTAATCGGATGGATGATTCTTTAGTCAATATTAGTGATGAACTGGAGCTTAGCATAATATCATAAGCATACATTATCAATTTGCAATTTATTTATTTGTTTAACCAGACACCATACAGAATAATAATTCCAATTACATGGCACTGGGGCTCTGAACATACATTAGGACTTAAGATCTAATTTGGTTTATTATTACATTTTGGGGATCGGGATAAAAGTTGGATATATTCTTGATTATCAAATCAAGATCATTGACATATATGATAAAAAGTACAGAGCCTTGTGGAACACCGGAATATCTTCAAAATTCTTTACTCTAGTAAAAATTTCTGGTTACACTTTTTTCAGCATTTGTATATACACGGATCTCTCATGGAAACTCCAAGTACATGTTTTCCTCTAGACGAGGGTTGTCGTCTCTTCTTCGAAACGATTCTCTTCCATGTTTCGGAATGTCTTAATCGCTTTGCTCGTGTGGAGAGCGGGTTTGCTGGGCAAACTTCGATGAACGCAGAACGTGCCGCCAGTCACTACACAGGTGCTACAAGTTACAAGGCAGGACCCTTTAGGGTGAAGATACAGGATCACCTATCACGAGTCACACCGGTGTACCAAGGCGTCCTGCAGGGAGGGTACTTGTCACCAATTCTGGAACTCCTATTTGCTTCGTATTTATGGTGTTTCGAGAGGAGCACACACAAAGATTTTAATTAAATCCCTTATTTGTCATGGAGGACATTTTCTTTGTTTAGGTGAAGACGTCCTTATTTACCTAAGCTGTATGTTATTAGCAGAAGTTTCGTAAAAATGCACACCATCTAATTAAAGTAATAGGGAGTAGATAAGAGTCAGGAATTGGTTTTATAAATATGCTTTCATGTGAAAAATTGTTGAACACGTTTGCATTCTGAATACTTCACATTTGAATTAAAGTTTAATATTCAATTATGTACCTGTAAAAAAACAAATATATTAAAAGTTGGGAATAATTTATAATCTACATAATTAGAATGTTATGCAATTATGCTGGTAAGTTTATAGCAGTTAATAAATCATCAGCTAATTTTCAAAGCTCTTGGGCTTTAGCTCAATGAGCAAAGCTAAACATTTCCAATTCATTTTATTATAGAATCGAGGTGTTTACGAAAAGTTCAACCCCTATAATATTTCAAGTAGGGGTATTTGCGTGCTAGTCACGAGAGCCGTTTAGATCTTTTCTTTTTCAATAGACCGATGTTTGCTTATGCGACGCGTTTGAATTAAAAATGTGTCTTTTAGGTCAAACATGCCATGACGTGATGGACATTTTAAGGATATTAATCTCAAATCATGGTAAAGAAGTAATATTGTATATGGTAATATTAGATTATTTACACAGATAAATAGAATTTGTAAAGGGCTAAATAGCACAGAAATGTTCTTTGAACATACGTAATACGTTTGCCCTTGGCCATTCAAATATCCTAAGAACGTCCTTCAACATCTAAAGAACATACTATGAACATTACTTTAATGACCAATGTTCACAGATGTGGTCATTCAAAAGATGTATTTCTAAAAACATCCTTTGAACGTTCCCTGGACAGGTGGATGTGATGTATCGCCTTTTCTGTGTACTTAGGAGAGATGAAACTTTATTTTTTCCCAGAATTGAAGTTTGGATTTATCCCTTAATGTCTAATAAATTGATTTATAAGAATTATTTTCTCCCTCTATTTTCTTGGTCTAATAACGCACGTTGGGGGGGGGGGGGATAGTCTTTGTTGTCAATTGTGTATGATTGGTTGTTGTAATTTTGATTTTCAGAAGGGTTTCGCCTTAAATAGGACGTCAACAAGAAAAGCGTCGCTTTATGCCAAGTTTAGGGCCAGAGTGCGGTCAATTCAAAATTCGGCTTGTTGCCAGAGTTTACGCAGTATTACGCTTCGTTGAAGTTTTGAAATCGACTTTTTCCTACGTTCGGTCGGTCTCACATTGATGAAAATGGCGAGACGCGAAAGCATTGTGATTTTAAAACATCCTCCGCATTCTAGTCACCTACTACAGCCACTTGACTTATGCGTTATGAAGTCTTTAAAGGTTCGTTGGGACGCGAAGCTCACGACATGGCAGACACCATATCGGCATCAATCTCAAAGAAAGAATTTTCACAAATGATTGGAGATCTATGGTCTGAAGCAACTGAAGACGTCATAAAAACGGGTTAAAAAAGGCGGAATAGTCCCGTTTAATGACAAGGTTATACCCGAAGAAAGATACCAACTACAAGCTCCACCACTGCAAACAGATACAAGAAGAACCAAGTGCAGATGTCAGTTTTGAAAACTTGCTTCTTGCTACTATGAAAAATCACAGTTCTTACGAGAAAGTAAGGAAAAAGCGGGTATGTTTAGAAGGTGAGATTATTACGACAGATGATGCCATACAACGACTAAAAGATAATGAAATGAAGAAAGTTAAACCACAGACAGTCATGAAGAAGAAAGCAAAAAACATTAGCAAGGCAGACAGTTCGGAAGATGAAGAAAATATAGACAGAGTCAGTCTACACTCATCTTCAAACGAGAGTTCGCTATCTGCTTTCATAAGAGAAGAGGTAGAAGAAGCCTTTAACCCTGTCAATGAAAAGGAAATTGGAGACTGGGCAATTGTAAAATTCTGCACGAAAAAGACAGTAAAATACTTTGTGGGTAATATTTTATCGTTCAATGGCGACGGAGAACATGTTTTTAGTTTTGTCAAGAAAACGAGAGAGCGTGCGTGCTGGTGGGCATAACAACAACATTCCACTACCCTTCTCAAGAAGATATTGCCGACGTTAATGAGGCTGCTATTATTTCAATTTTGCCAAAACCAATCATTGGACGTAGAGGAGAAGTTGTTTTTTCAGTAGAATTTTCTTGTTACAACATACAGTCGAGTTTCAGCTTCATTTTGTTATTACGGCATTTCTTGTTTTTTAAAATTAAATTTATAAAATTATGTAACTTTTTATGCAATAAACATATTTGAGTCAAATAAGGACATATAATCAGCATTTTATATGAATTTTACGCACTTACCTTACCGATTACGGTGCAGCGTTCTGGTGTGAAATTAGGTACCTGTTACCACAGACAACATCTGTGCTGTTACGCACTTATCCTCGATCATACATAGCCGGGAATACATATTTAATATAAACAAACTCAGATACTGTGCATAAATTAATATATTAATAATAAATAAATGCCAAAATTAGAGCATAGGTGCCATATGGCGAGCAAGTGCAAAAAGTTGAATGCACAAATCATGCCATTAAAAACTTTGAGAAGGCCTGGCGTTTTATAAAAAATGACAAAAATGTACACGTGCAAGAACGGAAGTTAGTAACTGGGAAAATTATTGAAGAGTTAGGAAATAAGAGTGCAAAATGCAATGTATGACAACGCGTTGGGTGACGTAGAAAGTCTTACGGCTGACGTCGTTAACAGTCCATACCACGTCTTCAAAGCCCACAGGAGCTGCAGAGATATCTATTGTTAGGGCGTAGGTAAGCTCGATGAGAATTTGTCAAGTTCGTTGCGTAACAGTGCACTGCTACTGCACATTAAAGGTAGTAAAAAAATTTCGTAATTAACATAATTTTAAGTACCACTTTTAAAGGTGCCCTAGATAATGTGTTAAAGAAATCCCATAAGCTCATAAGTAATGAAACTAATAATAGAGCTAAGCTATATATGGCAATCCTAGCGCGCTTCAATGCTGGAAAAAGATTAAATTTTACACAGAGAGGATCTTTTGAAACCAGGTCACACCTAGCCGGTTTAAGATACTATAAAGGGACATCCTGGCACTACAGTCCTTGGAGAAATGTTATTGGAGAAAGCCCTGGTTCCCATTTCAAGGAGTATATGGTAGGCCAAAAATGATCCCGAGAAATAAAAGCCGAGCACAGAAAAAACACCACCTCGTCCAAGAAAGATCTGCTGGTTCCAACCGAGCAGCCTAACTTTGATTATGGACCAAATGCTGAGGAAGGAGAACTTACCAAAGAAGAATTTGATTCCGAAGTGAACAGAAGGTTACATGAATTTCAGGTACGTACCCATTTTTGTATTTAAAACTGGGATATCATGTGCATTGTAGATTACAGGAAAAGATGACCAGGACATAATATTGCCAACGAGACTTTGGGCCAGTTCGACAACCATTTGTACATAAATCGTCGAAAACACCGACTAACGGCGTCAATTTTTGGTCGAGTGGTTAAAAGACTTCCGACAACACCCTGCCATAATTTAGTAAAGTAAATATTAATGCCCGCTGTAATAAAAAAAATAGCAGAGCAATGGAGTACGGGAAGAATAGCGAGAGCATGGTGAGAGAGAGATTTTCCCGAGAAAATAACATACCCGTGAAGGAATCCGGTCTTTTTATTGACTTAAATAGTGGTTATTTAGCTGCGTCTCCGGATGGTAAGTGAAATGATGATTATTAACTCTTTCAGTCTTCCAACTCTACTTTCATAGGACTAATTGGCACAGATGGACTGATTGAAATAAAATGCTTGTGGAAAATTTCTCAAGAAGGACAATCGCTTATGTTGGCAGTAAAAACAAAGTAGTTCCTTGTTTGGAACTCAATTCAGATGGAAATATAAGGTTAAAACGAAATCACAACTATTATTTTCAGGTAATAGTTATATCTTCTTATGTTACATGCTTAATTTGGTTTTAAATATTAAATTCATAGGTTCAAGGACAACTTAACATCACAAATAGGAAATACTGCAAATTTATTGTCTATTCAGAGACAATAATCCTCTCTTCCTAGAAAATATAGAGAGAGATCATGAATTTTGGATGTCACGTATGGTACCGAAACTAGAAAAGTTTTATCTGGATTGCGTGCTACCAGAAATTGTTAGGGGAAATTTGCAAAAACACAAATTACGCATCGATCCCCCATATATATCAGAGAGGAGGTGAAACAGCTCAAATTAAAATTAATTTATATTTTATACTAACTATTATTTATTCTGTTATGTTAGACTTTTTGTTATGGTTTATATATTATTAGATAATAATAACAACTGTAAATGCCTGTTTATGCATACTACAGGAAACTATTAATTTAAAAACAGGCAACGTCTTTCCAATCACAATAAACACCACAATTTTAATTAATGTATTACTAACCGATAATAACGAATCAAATTTCACCCTTAGCAATGAAAACTTGTGGGCAACTTTAAATACCATTTACTATTATTGTACCAATGATAACATCACCAGGATAGCAATACCAAAATCTATATTTTCTGTATGCCACTTATCATGGGAAATCATCAGAACCATGATTAGATATATTTTTAGAAAGTCAGAAATAAAAATTTCTATTTATACACTAAACTCAGATTACTCAGAGGAACATATTAATCAAATTTTATACGAGTTTCACACCCGCCGGAGGACACCAAGGTGTTACACGAACATACAATCGAATCAAACAATACCATTCGTGGCCAAACATGTAAACTTCTATAGAAAATTATATAAAAAAATGTCCTTCCTGTCAAAAAAATAAAGTTTCCAAAATCGATAGTCTCCTTATTATAACTGAGACTACAGTTAGACCATGGCAAAAGTGCTATGTAGACATAGTTGAACCTCTTCCTACAACCGAGCGCGAAAATGTATATATACTGACTGAAGATGATTTAACCACCAAATTTTCGGATGCAATTGCTCTGCCAGATCAAGAATCTAATTCGGTAGCCCAAGCGCTAGTTACAAAAATTATTTGTAAATTTGGAATCCTTGAATCCCTACTTTCCGATCAAGGTGCAAATTTTCTAAGTACTTTTTAATTAGAGACCTTTGCAAATTACTCAAAATTAACAAGTCATCCTCAATTCAATGGCCAGTTCGAGAGATCACGTAGGACTTTAGCTGAGTACTTGAGACACTTTATTAATTCCGAATAAATGGGATGATTGGTTAGATTATGCTATGTTTTGTTACAACACCACCCCCCATTCAACCACAAATTTTTCACCTTATGAATTGCTCTCTGGTAGAAAACCAATATTACCTTCAACAATTTTAAAACATCCAGTAATCACATACTCTTACAATTCTGTCATTGATTTAAAAAATAGATTGCGTTATGCACACAATCTTGCACGTACCACTATAATAGAATCTAAAGAGAGAACAAAAGCACATTTATTAGATTAAGAGATTTTAAACCAGCCGGTCTAGTGTTGCTTCACGACTCGACAGTTCGCCGTGGCCGATCTAAGAAGTTAACAACTTCTTGGGAAGGACCCTTCAAAGTAGTAAAAAAACATAACGATGTTAATTATACCATAAAACGTCATAAACAAAATTTGAAGGTACACATAAATAGACTGAAACATTTTGTAGAGTAAAGTAGTTTTTGATTGCATATAGTCGATATAGTACAATGTGTATTTTGGGGTATTTCTAGGCCAGATTTTAGTTTAGTAAAACTTTGCTGTTCATTTTAATTAAGTTTGCCATAAATTCCTAAAGTGATTTGAGATTTTCGACGTATCAAACACCCTAACACAAAATGTGTACTACTTGTTGAAAGCAATTATAGCACGTAATCGATAAATTACGGTAGTTAAAGTATTTAGAGAACACCGGCTACGTGCGAAGTGTTACCTCTAGCGTGTGGAACTTTCATTTATTAAGACACTTACAAAATAATCAATTTTATTATCGTGGTTCGCAATTAACAATTATGATGGAAGCACACATGCTAAGGGAATAGTATCCGCAAATTATTGGAGAATGGAATGTACAGGATCACCACTTAAGATTAATAAAAAAATGTCTGTTAATGCTTTTATGATCTATCTTACGTGCTACCAGAAGAAGGAAACTCATTTATTAACTCAAACGAACAGGAACGTAATAAATGAAATAAGAGCAAAAATAATTACAATTTAATTCGAGAATGCTTATTCATTTATTGCCGTAAAATAGACCATTAGCGAAGACGATTTGTATTAATTACCAAGAACAACAAGTTCTGCAGTTTGAATTAAGGAGCACTTTGTTGGCATTGAATAACTAGGAATTTTGTCGCGTAATTTGCTTCTATAGGAAGGGAACGATATTAATTAGTCCCAAGACAGACCATTTTCATATTTAACGGTTAGGGAGACCCTGGCAGGTGCGAATTCTGATGTAAAAGAAAACTGGTTAAATTGTCATTACACTAAATAAGTATAAAAGCGGCATTTTTTTTAATCCACTAGGGGAGTTTGTAATCATTAAGTTAGCTTTCACAAAGCATTACATATTTTCCGGAACAATATGCGTTTGCTGTGATGCGTAATTTCCGCCTCGCCATCAAAAAATTTTTCAGTTCCCAACTGCTTCATAAAAGATGTCCCGTATGAAGTGGGTGTTCTTTTATAAAATATTTTAAATACATTTCCGCAAATTGCTGAAGTTTGAAATTGTAATTCTTGCAAGGTGTACGAGCCGCTCCAGTACTTTCCTTCCACATCATTTTATTAAAAGCCCTAGAAACTTCGCCGTTTTATTTTCTTTTAGTATAATGCGAAACTTTATTTCTAAACGTTGTTGAAATTGTGGACAACGAGGGAATTGAAAGATTTCACAAATCTAAGATTCAATTTAATTAAATTAATTAAACTGAGAAGATATAACAACGATGCTGTTTTTCGTCTGATTACCAATTACGCTGTTCTAATTATTGTACTTTAGCAAAGTCGTACTTTAGTATCGTGCTATTACGCGCGTTTAATAAATATCTCTTGTTGGATTTGCGGCGCGTTTCTCTGGGTTGGAATTTTTAAGTAAGAATTTTGGAATGCTATTCAGCGCAGTAATTTTCAAAAGCAATATATGGCGGTGTAAACGAAATATTTTATGAAATAAAATATGAAGCCTAAAACAATATCTAGTTAAAATCTATGTTATCTCTCTTTAATACCCGCCAGTTGGAAGTGACAGAAAATTGATGTCAGTAAGATACGTCGAGTCGCGTGTCGGATGACGTTTGACCTTTGGCACATGTCACTCATAAACCTAACCCAAAAATCAATGAAGTTGGGACACTTCAGTGTTGAAGCTCCCGATTAAACGTCGGGATAACCGTCATCTTTGTCTTTGTTATAAAGATTGAGAGAGTAAACCGACGTTGGACATTTAAACTGAATGCGCGCTATCAGACAACAAGTTAAATAACAAAATTAATCCATTTGACGTACGTTAATTCTAAGGAAACGTAAAAAAGATGACGTAACCGCCAGTTCCTATTATACAGACTTTACCATCTCACCATAGCAAACCACTGTTAAGCTCAACGTACGTGGCTTTCAAAGAAATTCGGACAAAATTCCTCCGTCTCACCACGTTGACTATGAACGCAATGATAAATAATATATTCTTTTGAATGGATACCTTTGACAGCTGTACGTTATTCCAAGGACAGCATTGTTACAATTAAAGCCTAGAGAATCGAGGCGTAAGATGGTTTTGTTGCTCCATCCTTGAAACGAGTGTAATTAACTGCTCAATAGGTACACAAAATTTTGCAGTTCCAGTGGTACGTAATAGGATATTACGAGGGCTATGCAGAAAGTAGCAGATGTTTTGAAATAAAAAATTAAGAAAGTGTAAGTAAGAAACAACTTTTATTATATACATTTGGAAGCTACACTCTTAGTCTATTTTTCAACATAGTCGTCATTCATATTGAGGCACTTATCATAGCGTGGTACAAGTGTTTTTATTCCAACTTTGTATAAATCCACCGCCGGAGCCTTTAACCACTGGTTAACGACGGCTTGAAGTTCGGCATCACTGTCCAAGTAATGTGTTGTGTAACGCCCCGTGTACATTAGGTAGTTTTAGACAGGTTAAATTTTTTTGGTTAAGTAGGATGTTAGTTTGTAAAAAGGGGTTATTGGTATATTTTGGGGCGCGCTAAAATGCATGTGTTAAAACACGTCGGCATGCCAAAGACGGCAGCACCATGTGTTAAACTTTCCGGCCGATTAGAAAACGGGAATCCGATCAGGGTGTTTCTACGAGAACTTACTTTGGCTCTCACCCTTACGCCCCATATGTTGTCATTTGTCGGTCACTACGGGACCAAGTGAAAGACAAAAAGTCCAATAAATTACCGCTCGATTGCCTAACTAAAGTTCCCGACAAAGATATGTTCAGTCACACTGATCAAATTTCGCGCTGTTCGGAGTACTAATGATGCGTATCTCTCCCAAAACGCGACATATCAATATCTCAAAATTAGTCACGGTCCACCTGCGTGAGAACGGTTTTTCTTTTTTTTTTATGAGGGGGGTTGTTTTTAATGTTACCGGATATTTTTGAATTTGGCCAATAGTAGTGGTGTCCGTTCGCTGGATTTGAATTTCATTGGATACGTTGTGCTGAGTCAATCTTTGGGCGTGTGGGAAATGATAGGCGTAAGTGGAGAGTTTTGAAAAAATTGTAGGAGATTCGCGAAGACGGGCCAGGGAAGCGAACGCCTGGCAGGTCGCGGAATTATTCGTGGGCGCAAAGTTGCGTTTTCGACGGTGTCGTAAAGGAGTAAACGCGAAATTCGAGAGCCAAACGGAAATAAAATTTGTCGAATAGAGCGGCCGGGCAGTGTTAATAAATTGTGGTTGTCCGTTTAAAATCAAAGTTTAAAAAGATCTCTAAAGATCGACCAATAATCAATATTAAAAAGGGTGAATGTCGTATTGATATCGACGTTTGTAAGAGTAGTGCCAGAAGTGAGTTTACCTGCAATCGATTTCTCTTGGAGATACCGGCATCGTCACCGATTAATAGAGGAAAACCGCCAACGAAAATTGGAACCAGGTACTGTGAACTTGCTCTGTTTTGGTGTGACCAATCTTTCGGGGTTGAACAGTTATAGACATCGTTTTTTTTATTTTTTAGTCATAGCTTGTGGTTAACTCTAATTATTGTATATCTGATTCTGTATTAGGAGGTTCTTGTAGTAGGTAATTAAGTAGGAGTAATCGATAAGAGAGATCACAGAGAGAGTGGCCACTGATAACCCTTTGATCAAACTCAGTAGCGTAGAGTTAGGCTAGTTTGTTGTTTTAGGTTTTTTTCGGTAGCGTAAGGGATTATAAGAAGGTGTGGAAGAGGAAGAATTTAATGTAATATTCTGTGCTAATTGTCAATATAAATCCGGTAGTTACCCGAATTTTATTTTTTTTTACTTCTCGATGAGTCAAACTGCTCGCCAAGTATGTAAAGGCTGAGGGGGACGGTAACAAAACGAGATTCACCCCGTTACGTCATAATACGGTAGGTGGAAGACAATTGAGTTGGTAGAGATTTTAAGCGGACGAAACCCTTCGAATGTTTAGAAGTGTAGTGAAAGTAACGAGAACGTTACAGTTGCGAGCGAGGTCTTCATCGCTAGAAAGAGGTGGAAGTTGCTTGACGCGAGAGCCGAGCTGTTCGGAGGGTGATCAACTCGTATCCAAAATCGTCCAGTACGGTTTACTGTGTGCGAGCGGGTGTTGTTGTCGAAAAACAAAACTTCCACCTCTTCCCAGCGATGAAGACCTGGCTCGCAACGCAGCGGTTCGATAGGGACGCCGAACTCTTTACAATTTTATCTGTCATTCTTATTTCAAATGGAATGAGGAGCACGATATAAAATGACGTTCAGAACATATGACAATGCTGTCTCTATGGAAACGACCGCGACGGCCATTGAGATAATAGGAAGGGAGACGTGGTCACGTGGTTAAAGCGTCCCCGGGTCGGCCATATTGATACCAGACCTACGTCAAAAGGCGTGAAGTTCGTTTTCACGTGAAATCTGCATTTTTTTATTCTGTTGACGTGGAAATTGTTCAAATACTGAAGATGGTATCTTGCGCTCACCGTAGATGCAACAGCCGCGATGAAATCCATAAGAAATCGTCTGGAATAAGGTTACATAGGTTAGTATTTAAAAAGTAAACAACATGCAGGTCCGTATTAGTCAATTGATTTTAGTGCTGCTGAAAACTTTTCTCTTTTCTATTGAAGTATGAATACTAATTAGTTGTATATTAATATCGTATCATCTTTTCATCCCTTAAGATTTCCTAAAGATCCAGCTCGTCGAGTGGTGTGGACTGAATTCGTAAGGAAACACAGACAGGGTTGGGAGCTAACAAAAAGCAGTGTTTTGTGCTCACAACACTTTTTGGAGCACCATATAGACAGAACCTCGCTATCTTATGTGCGTTTGCGAAATAATGCTGCCCCGTCTGATGATTTGAAATTATGTGGTGATATTCCTGGCTCGTCCAATAAACTTATTCAGGTAAAAAAGAGATAATAAGTATTTTAGTGAAGTGTCCACACTATCCACTCACTTTCAAGAAAAAACTATGTTATTCATTGTGATTAATCAAATATAACTTTCATTTGCAGGAGACAGTACCTGTTCGAATAAACATTATCTCTGATGTTTTACTGGTTCCACCAACAGCAGGTCCGAGTGAGCAATTGGACAAAGAAACAACTCCCAGAAATCGTAAACTATTACACAAGCTTAGTGAGAGCCAGCGTATTAGTAGAGAAAGAGCAAGAAAGCTGGCCGCTGCAAAAAAAGGGCTCTTTCGTCGGGAAAAGCGCATTGCGCGCATGAAAAATATCATTGCAGAATTACGAAAGGGTAATTATATGGAAGAGGGAAGCTTAGATGTACTGAGCAGACTTGGAGGACCCCAGGAATTATTTTTAAGGCAGTTCCGAAAGTCGGAAAACAAAGCACTACCATTGAAATACTCTGAGGAATTGAAAGCATTTGCTTTAACCTTACATTACTATTCTCCAGCAGCATACAATTATGTAAGAAGGATATTTAATACATGCCTGCCGTACCCAAAAACAATTGGCAGGTGGTATCAAAGCGTTGGTGGTGAACCTGGCTTTACCAGCGGGGGAAGGTAAAGTTGTATGTGGCCTTGTCATTGACGAAATGTTCATTCGTTAACATGAAGAATGGGTTCCTGGAGTCGATAGCGATAGATATGTAGATATGGGAACGGGATCCAAAAACATCACACTTGCCAAGGATGCTTTTGTGTTCCTTCTAAATTGTATAAATGGCAACTGGAAAATTCCTGTTGGTTTTTTCCTGATCGCGGGTATCACTGGAGAACAGAAAAAAGGGCTCGTTCTGCAGTGTTTGCAAAAATGCCATGAAGTTGGTTTTAAGAAACCTCTTTCAATACAAAATTTTGGAAAAATTGAAACTTTTTTAAATGAGACTGATACATACATTAGTAAGTTAAAGACTAAGGTTGGTATCGCCTTAATTTTAGATACAAATACAGATACGGGGTTTTTAGGTTTAAAAATATGTCTGTACACTAGAGGTAAATAATCGTAAATCCAATCACGTAAACTTTACAGAATTGGCAAATAATGTTAATTTGGCTGTTAAAATTAAATGTTTCCTTTATACTTTAAGCGTGCGTGCATTAATTATATTTTTTGGGCATCACCTTAACTTGAGACGCTCTTCCCATTTAAGAAATTGTCATAATCCCAGCATCTACCTGTGATCTTATTTTGGCACTTACGACTATTTACCTCAACAAAAAACCACAGGTAATGCACATCATAATAGACCGTAAGTAAACACAGTTGATTATGGAAACCATTATTTTATTAACGTAATGGCAGTATAGAACACTATTGTTAAAAAGAACAAAAAATAAAAAAAATTAATGAAATGAAAGAAATGTTTTAGGCATCATCTTCTTGATCCTCGTCATCTTGTTTAGTAACTGGCAAGCTTCTGTAGAATTCGTGAAATTGGACTGGAACCCACTGTAACAGTGTAATCAAATGGTCGTGCTTTTTCTTGCTAATACCTTTTGGATTTTTCTTACTAGCAGGTAGTTCTTGTGGTAAATTTACTGTTGTTGTTCTGTTTGTTCTGGACAAAATCACCTTTTTAAAATCTTCTGACGACTTTGTTTTGTAGTAAATCATACCAGGTGAATCGTCACGAGCTTCGAGGCACACAACTGACGATATTAAAAAATTTTCTTTGTCAGTGTTTAATTTTCTATTGACAAAGGGCGTCCCGGGCCGAGAATACAGGATTTCAAAGTTTTTAAAGTCGTTCAGAGTCATATTATACACAGTAGCACCTGAGGATCTTATGAGTTGTTGCCAATCCCATGGCGTAACAATTTCCATGGTTGGTTGTTTTTTAATAGTGCGTTCAATTAATCCATGAACATGGTCTGCCTCCAAGTGGGTGTGTCCTCGTAAAAGAAATTTATGTGTAACTGTTTTTAAGGACGAACATACGTTTAGGAGCCAGAAATAATTGACCATCATCATAATGTTTCTGTTTTGACTGGGGCAGTTATCAGACCATATTATCAATGTTTCTATTCCAGATTTTTTAAGAACAATTTCTGCCCATTTCAATAATGCTGACGCGATTTCATGTCCTCCTCTTCCAACTTGCGATTCGTCCCATAACATACAATAAGATTTTTTTCTGTGGCGTCGTATATTGTAAGATTCAAAGTCCATAACTTCAATGCATAAAAGCTTTGCGCATTCTACAAATACGGGGTTGGAAGGCATTTCTGCAAGTCTAGCATTATAACTTTAGTGGTTCCTAAAGTCTTGCTCATTTCTTTGTCCTCTCGCTTTTCGCGGTATCTGCCTTCTGCGTCTTCAAGATGGTTATCATAATCTTGTTGTATTTTAGTTCTCTCTTCATCTCCCAAGCACGCCTGTTTAAGTCGCATTTGTCACACGTATCGTTAGAAGGAGTCTTGAAGCCAATATTAAACTCTGCTTGAAAACTATGTTTATATGCCCAGAATTTCGCAGTTTGCGCTTTAGGAACACCTTCTTCTTCACATTTTAATTTGTACAGCCTGTACATTTGCCGTTGATTTAACTCGGGGCCCAAGTATTTCTTGGATGTCTTTTCTCGGCTATAATGGCTAGGGTAGTTCGGAAATGAGTTGATGTGGGATCTAATTCCATTAAGAACATCTTCTGAAAGTTTATTTGGTGGTATGTGTCGACCTCGCATATCAGACGCAACAAAACCTCCATTAGTTCGCTTTTTTAAAATATTTCGAACGACAGTCTCCGATATTCCCAATGTGTTTAGAAAGAACACTTTACAAACATCAATCCTTACGCCATTTATTTCGAAATCATAAAAAATTGTTTGCTTTCTTTGATCATTTCTGCTGCCGTCAGAAGGTCTGCTACGACTAGTGGGTTTGCTTTTCACATGTGAAAGTATAAATTGACGTTTTAAATCCCAACTTTTTGACTCATTCCAGTAGCTGTTAAATATTTCCAGCCTAACGTCTTCGGCAATCTTTAAAGTGCATTTCTTTTTGCATGGGCGGCAGCCTGGTTTTAGGGATTTTGCCTTCATTAATTTACCACATTTTGATATATGTTCCTTTCCAGAAAGAGTTGCTTTTATTCTCTTAGTAACTTTCCATTCATTAGGTCTTCTTACTCGTTTCCTTGATTTTCTTATACCCTTCTCGATTGCAGTTTCAACCACCGTTTCCGAGTTATTATCACTATGTGCAGCTGCAGAGGCTCTCTCTTGATTTTGTGAATTTTAATCGTTTTCATCTTCACTGCTGTGATCACTAGTTTGTGCAACATAGTCAGGGTTATTATCACTGTTGTCGGCAAATGGATCCTCTTCGCTATCAACTACATCATCTAGATCACTATTATTCTGTTCTATATCCGCCACCGGACTTTTTTGTCGCTATTTTCTGTGACGATGCTAGATTCATCTGCTTCCTCCCCTAAAATAAGCATAAAATAAAATCAGTGGTAAACAGTCGTAACTCCAAGTAAACACAACATCTTACGCTTACTTAAATTAATAAACTATTTTGGTGCAGTATAGTAATATTATACACCGTTATTACAAACTCTACAACTACTTATTTGAACTTAATGTGCAAAAATATTATGTAGAAAGTAACATAACCTCTTTCTAGAGAATTTAATTTATTATACTCTCTAATAAAATTATTATTGTACTTACCAGCTGATGGAACGTTGTCAATTTTGCTTTCCAAAGCAAGCTTCAATATTCTTTTGCCTCTAGAACACATTTTGTCAAGTACTCAACGCACCGCGCCTACAATAAACGCGAAAAATGGAGTTACGACTGTTTGCTTCCATGCAATACCATGTCTCATAAACATAATGGAGATGCGGCGTTTTACCTCGTGCAACATAGGAGATACGACTGTTTCTTACAGTTTCAACTTGCTAACTAATAGACATGGAGTTACTATGTTTTACCACGTAAGAAAGCGCACCTCGATTTTATACAAAACAGTCTTAGCTCCAATTAGACAAAAACTGGAGTTACGACTGTTTACCTCTCGGGTACAGAGTATATCTAGTTTGAAACTGCTATTCAAAAAACTGATAATTAGCAAGACACTGCAGTTCTTACCACTATATAAAATTTCACAGGACCACATTGAGCTGTTTTTTAGTTCAATTTGTTCCCTTGGAGGTTACAACAACAACCCCACCGCCCGACAATTTCAGTCTGCAATATTTTAAAGTGTGATTCTGTAGTCCAGCTTAATCTGACATCTCGAAACTACCGAGCACTGGGACCAGAAGAAACTGCAATCGACGAAATAGTTTCTATGGATCATGACTATTTTTTTTTATTATACCTGAATCACAATCTCCGTTTTAAACACTCAAATGCGTGCGAAAAAGGGCCTTTAAAACACACGTGCTTTAAAGTTGCTAAGTAACGATACTTCAAGTATGACTTTTTAAACTGCGTCATCTGGATGAAATAAAAAATCCTCTTAGGTCGCTTTCTGTAAATGCAGAACATTTCTTTGACTTTTGTACCTATCCTTTGGTTGAAGCTTTCACAAACGCGCGTAATTTAGAGTATGCTTCCAAATCTGTTCCACTTTTTAATCGCAGCATTGCTTTAAAGTTTTGAATGAATGCACCAAAATATAGAAGATTTAAATACCTTTGACATTTCCTTCTTATATGCCAGCATTATGAATGCATTTAAGACTGTATTCGTAAGTAACTTCCTATTCATCCATGGAAACAACTTTTCATATTCTTTATAATAGGCTTTACTGGAGTTGGATTTTACACCTACCAATAACGTTTGTTTAGATTTTACAACAATCGATTTAATGGACGGTGTATTATCTTTTTCAACGGAAATCGTTTAATTCACAAAGACGATGATTTTTATAAGCAAACGCTAAGTGACATTTCCATGGCAATCGTGACATTACGAACACCCAGCCCACTTAATTAGACATGTATTCGAGTATAACGTCAATATGACTTCATTGTATTTCCTATTTTTAAATTATACTGCAGGTATAATAAAAAATACTATAAGATACACGTGTATAATTGGTCTTTAAAGCACTTGCAACGTTAAAGGCACTATACTATTATGAAACCGCTTTCAGAGTTTTCCCATATACAATAGCTTATATTGCAGGGTACGTTGTGTTTCATATAAGAACTAGACTTGTTTGTGAAGAATGTGTGAGTGTGTTGTCGAATGAATGTAGACTTTTATTTTATATATATATATATATATATATTATATATATATATAATTATATTATATATTTATATATATATTATATATATATATATATATAATAAAATGTAGATACACTAATGTAAGAATGTATGACATCTAAAAATAAGAAGTCTGAAAGTATCAGATATCATAGTAATAAGGTTGTATTGTTTAAGGGACAGTAAATTTCTATTTTCACAATGTCTTATTCTTATTTACCGTGTACTATCCATCATTCGTAATAATTCGGTTGAAATAAATAGCAGATGTGAAATCCTTCATTGGTTTATATGTGGTTTGATCTGTGGACACTTTCTTACATAGTACGGGCCTGGTGAAGCGGCCATATTGGTACTCCACTTTGCCCAGCCCAGCCCAGTGGTCCCGCTTTGCATGTGCGAACAGAGGTGGCTTTCCTAGTTTGATTGGGAAGAAATGATCGCTGCATGCCAGGAAGAGGCACACGGGGCCAGAGAGAAAAGGTAGAGTGGATAAAAATAAATGGTGTTTTTCATTATTTACTTATATTCAGTCAATAAAGTACAATTATTATTATTATTATTATTATTACAAAAAAAGTTAACTGCATCCAGCCCTGTAGAGTATACCAAATTGTGTGTGGCGGGAAGGCACAACGATATAAAAGTGTAAAGAAGCGTGCGCAAAATAGAACAGTGAAACTCGGAAGAATTATTTTGTAACGGTGATAAGGATCATGATTATGGACCTCAAGCAAGTACAGAAGGTATGGATGAAGGGATATATTTAACTAAAAAACAAGAACTTTTAGCGCAATTGTTAAAAGATAATCCCACTGACATTTAGCGTCGGAATATAGGCCAATCAAATAACCCCTTATGAGACAATGAGAATAACACAATTAACGGCACCCAACTTTGGTAAAGTAGCGAAGCTGATCAACGTCCACAGTAAAAACGGTCAAGGCTGTTCTGTACCAGGGGTGTTGGGGAATACCGCTATGAGCAGCGAGCAATTCAAGATTTTGAACTGGTCACTGATTTATACGTATCTCTGTGTTCTTTTTATTGATGAAAACAATTCTTTTCTTGCGGCATCACCGGATGGTTAAGTAAGTAATGTCGGGAAATCTAAGTGTCCAATACAACGCAGGAGGAAGGAACAATCAAATTTTTAACATCATCAAATGAAAACCTGCAGTACCAAATTCAAGGACAAATACAAATATGTTGCCCAGCTATCAATTGAGGTGTCATTCGACGTCGATTCGACTTCAAATAAGTAACGACACCAATTTCAATAAGTGCAGTATAACATAAATTCGACGTCGAATCGACGTAAGTGGTGTTTTTTGACACGTCGATTCGATGTGAGAAATAAGTTGAATAGGTGTGATTTAACTAATAGGTGTTAGGTGTCTAGACACCTCATTAGGTAATTTTCTACGTCGAATCGACGTGGCGGATTACTTATTTTCTACATGTCGTGAACTTATAACCATACTTCATTACTATCCTCTCTTTTTAAAGAATAGTACCTACAGTTAATAAGAATACTGTTATGAACTTTATGGCTGGCGTTATGTCAGACAAATTACCTATTATATGTAAAGTATTGAATATGTTTAATTTCATATATATATATATATATATATATCTCTGTAGAAATATTTCGTGCGAATGCATTTTCTATGACAAACATATATCTTCTGCCTTCAAAAAACACAAAGCCCCTCTGAAATAACTATTATAAAAATAATAAAAAAATAATTATTCGTTCTTCATTTTTGTAGTTGTACATTAATAATACCTAAATATAATTAAATTTTAATTATATGACACATATTTATTCATTAATGCTATAAAACATGTATGATGATATTTCGGCCGTCTACGCTAGCCAATAAATATGTCTGCCTTCTCGTTATATTAATCTAATAAGTAGAATACCCTAATTTGCACCTATATTTTCGACCTCATGTTTCAAGTTGGTGAAGAACAAGCAATTTCGTAGATTCTTCTCAATTCCGTCATACCAGAATTGCCCAGATCCCAGTATTTTCAGTAATTCAGACACTGACTTCAAAGTTAACTTATTTGTCAAAGCCCATTCTCTTAAATCATTCATGAAGTCTAACTGCTCTTCGAATTCATCGTTATCATAATCGTCTACTGGTGATTCTAAAGGCGATTGCTTATAAACGCCGTCTTCCCGTAGGTACCTCATTATTAGAAATTAGTGACTTTGAAACTTCAGTATTTGTATCAGCAAATGATGCTGTATGCATATTATCTGCAGTCGGCTCAGTCACCGTTTTACGAGCAACATTGATGTCTTGTATAAGAGAACACGTAAATTTGTTGTTCAACGCCCGTGTTAGTTTCTTCCCATTTTTACTTTTTAGTCTCTTAACTTTCTGATAAAAATTTGTCGTGTATGTCACCTTTCTATTACTCATTGTATTTTATGGCGTCGAAAAAATATTTAGCGCACAAATACGCGACACAACCGCACAGAAACAGCACAAGTGAGGAATGACCACAAAGCACTAATATTCGAAGCTGTTTATTTATTTTGGTGAAATGCTACTAAATAGGTTATCTGTCGTTTTGACCAATAGGTCGAAAAAACTTAATGGTGAAATATTCAAGTCATTTCAACCTATTGGTCGAAATGTAAGTAACTGTATTCTCTTATTACGTGTCTATGAAATTATTTAGTCATTTGTCGACTTTGACCTATATCTCCTATTAGGTTATATTTATAACATGAACAAAGTTACCTAATAAGTCATGGAACGAAAATATTACCAATTAGGTAACAAGCGTCCCTTTAGTTAGGTTACAAATTGGCACAAGTAAGGTCCTTCTACCTACTGCTCCTATTAGGTGATACAAGTAGTTAGGTATATGCCACTCCTTAATTGGTATTTTTGACGTACGTTATTAGATGACCATTTACCACTACCATAGTTTGTTGCATCCTAATAAGAGTTTATTTCACCAATATGTCTCCCGTGCGTAGGTAAAATATTTACTTGCACCTATTCAACATAAACATTACAGAATTTCCACCTACTTTGGTCGAATTTCTTTTGCCTCAGGTTGCCGACACCTAAAATGCTAGCTGGGTGGAAAAAAAATTCCGGTATGTCAATTGATCTCAATTTCATCTTTCAGAGTTTGAAGTTGTAAAATGGATAGGGCGTGATGTTTCACTATCTAAATCTCTCACTTTCTCAATCTGTGTTAAGATTGTTTCGTGCGTGTTTGACGTAGCCATGTTTCAGAATGTTAAGCTGAGTAGGTGTTTTATTAAGTTAAAGTTTCTTAGGTTTATAAAGCCGATTAGTTCAGGTGTGAATCTGAGAGCTTCGGGGAAACTGATAGTTGCCAACTGGATCAATTATACATGGTATATTGATGTTCTACTTTTAAGAAGTATTCATATACTTTTCGAGGAAAAAAGCTAACGAGGCACCGTTTTATGTACACATTAATAAGGGTTCCTTACAAAACAAGCTTGGTATTCAATAAGTGGCTATACGAAAAGAAGTAAAAACGTAGGTAAAAAGGGTACATTCTTTTATTACTTCTTTTTCATTAAATAAGGCCCTTCCAATTTAGAAGTAATTACGAGATGTGTACGTTTTACCTTTCCGTTCTTATTCTCGTTGAAATATATAATGCAAACTTTTCGTGAAGGTTTTTCCAATTTCAAGATTCATTAGCTTCACGTAATTTGCTTCATTTTTAAATAAATGTTACGAAATTACAAAATATACAAACAAAGAGAATTTTACATTTAAAATTTGCCTTTGAACGCAAATGCAAAGTTTAGCAAAAACACGATTATGCGTCTGAATCAATTTGCTACTAACTAACGA
>NW_022170249.1:4899367-4934741 GCF_008802855.1 Photinus pyralis
TGTTGGTCTTGTATTGGTAATAATATGTACACGTTACGGAACTCGCGCTTTATTAAGAGCTAGAACATAAACTATATATACATATGTACAACAAAACAAAAGTATATGGGGTTCGTGAGCTAAGAATAAATGTCTATGTACACGTCACACACTGGTAACGGCGCACTTGTATTTGATTCCACGATCACCCTTGTTCTTACAAAAAAAAGCAAGGGGAAAGCGGTGGTAAAGTTGTTCTGAACGTTTATGCTCAGATGCGATCTTGCGAGAGAAGATGCCAATGGAAGGGTGGCGAAGTTTCTTATACTAGTCGTGCGTATTTGCAAGTGGTAGGTTTTCAGGTGTCGTCCTCTAGCGCGGGGTTAAAGTAGTGGGTGCGCGGGCATCAACATCTTGGGGTAGATCGCGCGCTCCGTACTCTCGCGGCTGCTGCGGGTTATTCGTAAACGGGTGCCTGTAAGGTTTGGCGCGTCTCTGTTTTGGCGGGTGATTATATTAGTAATGGTGGGCGTAACAATCTCCCCCTGCTGAACTGGAGAACGTCCCGGTCCCTGTTCAGGTTGTGTGGGTGGTGTCTTCCTTGGGCGGCCCCTCTTCCTTATGGGTAATACTGGGGCAGAAGCCTGGTCTGCTACTCCGTGGTACGGGGTGAAAGCTGACGTGTGGTATGATCCCAGGGGGGTTCCTGGTGCGTCTGGGTTTTCAACCTCGTACGTGGTTGGAGATAGAGGCTGAAGAATCCTGTATGGACCTTCTCTTCTAGGGGCGAATTTGGCGCTTATCCCTTTCTTTTGGTTGCTGAGTGGGTGTGTGTTGACCCAGACCATGTCTCCGGGCGAGTATCGTGGTCCTTCTCGCTTGTGGGAGTCGGCCGTTGTTTTCCCCTTTTCCTGGGCGGTCTCCTGAGTTAATCTGGCCTCGCGAAGGGTATCCGTTAGTTTCAGGAGGTAGGGCGTTACTTCTGGAACGAAGTTATCTGATAATATAATGGCACGCTGGTCTCTGGTGCAATCGTCTGGAGTTCGGAGTTCGCGTCCCATTGTTAGGTATGCGGGTGTGAAGCCTGTTGACTCGCATACTGTTGTGTTCATGGCGAATCTTATGGGAGCTAACTTGCTTGGCCAGTCTGCGTGGTCTCCTTTCACCAGTATGGCTAATTGGGTCTTCAAATCCCGGTTTTTCCTTTCCACGGGGTTAGATTGGGGGTGGTAAACCGGAGTGAGAGACTGAGTGATCCCTAAACAATGGGTCACATGTTGCATCGTGTTGCTCACGAATTGGGATCCGTTGTCGCTTCGGATTCGGCGGGGTGTTCCGTAGCGGAGGAATATTTCCGAGACGAGGACCTGGGCACAGGCTAGGCTGGTAGCTTGAGTGAGGGCGAATAATTCTACCCATCTTGACGCAATGTCTTCAATGACTAGGATCCATTTCTCCTTGGTGGGTGCCTCGGGGAGAGGTCCGAAGAGATCGATTGCTATTACTTCGAACCTCCTTGTTGGTGCAGGGGTCTGAAGGAGTCCTGCGGGCTTTTGGTTTGAAGCCTTATACCGTTGACAGTCGGCGCAATCTTTAATGTAGTCAGTGATGTACTTGCGCATCCCTGTCCAGTAGTAACGGCTAGCGATTTTTCGTAAGGTGCGCTCCGCTCCGTAATGTCCGGCGCTCGGGGCGTCATGGTATTTCTCGAGAATTTGGTCTCGTTCCCGTAGCGGTACTACTAGTTGAGGTTCTTCTTCATCGTGCTCATGAGTATACCGGTAAAGGATGCCCTGTGACATGAGATACCCTTTGGCGGTCCAGTGGTGGTAATCCTGGTTATCGGAAGTCGGAGTTTCAAAGTGGTCTATGATTTTCTTTACTTCCGGGTCCGATAGTTGACCTTGGCGGATGTCACTTGCGGATCGAGTAGGAAAATCGATGGTGATGGTACAAATCGCGCAGTTTTCTTGCGTGTCGGTGGTGCAGGGCGGCCTTGATAATGCGTCCGCGACCACATTGTGTCTTCCCGGGATATAACGGTAGGTTATGTCATAGGCCTGTAAGGTCAGGGCCCATCGCGCTAGTCTTCCCGTCGGAGATTTGAGGGTCAGTAGCCACTTGAGAGGTTGGTGGTCGGTGTAGAGGGTTATATGGCTGCCTTCCACATATCCTCGAAATTTTGCCAGTGCCCATACCACAGCTAGGGCCTCTCTGTCGGTGGTGGAATAGTTGCGTTCGGCGGGGGTGAGTAGGCGGCTTGCATACTCGACCGGTCGTTCATCTTCCTTTTCGCCTTGGGCCAGGAGCGCCCCGATGGCGTACTGGCTGGCGTCTGCCTTGATTACGAAAGGAAGTTGAGGGTCAGCCTGTCGTAGTATGGGTGAGCTGGTTAGGAGCGCCTTGAGCGTTTTAAAGGCAGCTTCTTGTTCCGGTCCCCATGTCCACGTCGCGTTCTTTTTTAACAGTGCCGTCAGCGGTTTTGTGTGTTGCGCGAAGCCTGGTACAAAGCGTCTGTACCAGGAGCAGGTCTGTATAAATGACATGAGGTGCTTTATATTTCTTGGTTCCGGGAGTTCAGCGATGGCAGCCGTCTTGGTTGGGTCCGTGCTGATGCCCTCGGGTGTGATCAAGTGTCCAAGATATCGGATTTGTTCTCTCGCGAAGTGACACTTCTTTCGCCGGGCCTTCAGGTTGCACTGCCGTAGGCGAGTGAGGGTGGCGTCGAGGTCGTGGAGATGAGTTGGGAAATCCTTGGACAGGACGATTATGTCGTCCAGGTATGCGAATAGCGTTATGCCGACCAGCTGGGCTTTCACGCGATCTATGAGCCGCTGGAAGGTGGCGGGGGCGTTACGGAGTCCGAATGCCATCCTTTTAAAGCGGTGTAGGCCCAATGGGGATATGAAAGCAGTTTTGTCCCTATCAACAGGGTCGACGGCGACTTGCCAATAGCCGGCCTGCAGATCGATGGTGGACATCAGGGGTGCGCGGGCGGCGTGGAGCAGGTCGTCCATGCGTGGCAGAGGATAATTGTCGGGGATTGTGACAGCATTTAGCTTTCGATAGTCAATGCATAGACGAGTGGACCCGTCTGGTTTGGGCACCAGCACCACTGGCGAGGCCCATGCGGACTCGCACTCTTCTATTATGTCGTTGTCGAGCATGTGCGACAACTCGGCCTGCAGGATTTGTTGCTTGGCGGCGTTTATTCGGTATGGCGGCGATGCTACCGGTTGGCAGGGCTTCGTGTTAATCGTGTGGAGGGCCAATGGTGTCGGGGCTCCCCCTGCAGAGAAGACATCCTCGTTTCTCTGGAGCATGACGTTGAGTTGGTCTTGCTCGCTCCTCGAGAGGTGGGTGGCCTCGTCGGCCCGTAGGTGAATGTCTTCTGCCTCTACCATGTAGAGGGAGACGGTGCGTCTGGCTCTCTTCTTGGGTGAATGGGGAAAGATCGTCGGCGGCGGGAGAGGTTGTAATGGCGTGGCAGGCTGCACGGGTAGCGTATCTGCGAATATGCTGTATAGTTCGGCGCTTATGGAGTCTTCCCAGTTGTGGGGTGTCTCCGGGCGGCTAGGGCGGCTTGGACTCCTTCCAAACAGGTGGATGTTTCGGTAGGCCCGTCGTCTTGGGTCTGTTGGGTGGCTGCTCTCCGGTACCTGGGTTGGAATAGTTGGCGGGCTGTACGGTGTAGGCGCGAAAGCCGAAAAGAAGTGGGCAGCCGGCTCCGGTTGAAAAGGATGTTGGCGCGGGTCGCCGATGAATGTCCAGTGTCTTTCTGGTAGGTTTAGAAGTATCCTCGCATCTTCTATGAAATCTACCCCGAGGAGGGTGCGATTTCGGGCTCCTGGGAGGACTAGGAATTCGGTGTGTATCACCCGGTCCACTAGGGTAACTGGCACTGTGGTGGTTAAGACGGTGGTGGGTCTTGGTTTGCCGTCAGCCAACACTAAGTTCACGTCACGTGGCACAAAATCACAATTCGCGGCACAGAGGGTACTATATAAAGTGTGTCCCGCGATACACTGTCGCGCACCTGTGTCAATGTACGCACTTCCTGTTGCACCCGCGATGGTAATGCTTACAATGGGGCGCACACGCGGCGGTGAGGGGTTGCTTGTGTCCGTTAGAAAGAAATCCACTGGCGCAATGCCTGTGCGTTCTTGGCAGTTCGGGCATTGGCTGCGTATTACTCCGGGTTTTCCGCATCCAAAGCATGCGAGGGTGGAGGCGGACGACCTGGTGGTGGGTGGTGTGGAGACTGGAGCTGACGAGGGGGTTGGTGCGGATGGTGCAGCTTCTTCTGCTCGCTTCCTCTTTCGGCAGTCTTCCCGTGTATGTCCCACGTGCTTGCAGTAAGCACATCGCGCCTTCTTCGTCGTTCCCTGGGATTGGGTCTCGTTCTTGGTGGGTGGTGGATCGACCTCTTCTACCTTCCTCAGCTCGCGCTGGAGTTCTTCGAAGGTGGTGAATGTTGATCTTGGGATCTTCTTCCGGATCCTGCGGTGTAGCAGACCGTACACCATGTGTAGTTGTATGGATTCGCTGATTTCCTCCTCAATGTGTGACAGGATGGCCCTCTTCTTCGCTATGAAGAGTTCGGTGGGGTCGTTTGGTCCTTGTTCGCCGTCGAAGAGGTCTCGGAAGAGCCGGTGTGGTGGTTTGGTTGGACCGAACGTTTTGAGCAGAAGGGCGGTGGCGTCGTCCCATTTGCTGACTGTCCGCTTCACCCCTTGCCACCAAGTAGCTGCATCTCCTTCTAATAACATTGACATACCTGTCAGCGCATTTTCCTCGGAGATGGCCGTGCAACTCTTGTAGGTGGTGATGCTGTACACGAATGCTTCGGCGTCACCTTTCCCGTCGAATCTGGCGGTGCACTTGGCAAAGGATCCGCTGTAGGTCGTCCTGGTGGAGTCGAGGGATTGGATCAGCTCCTTTAACATGTCGCTGGTCATGATGAAAGGTGTGCTGTTGGAGTCTGACATTTTCTTGGCATTGCTTCTTGTTGTGGGAGGCGTTTTGACTTTTCTTAGCACCACTGGTTGGGCGCCACTTGTTGGTCTCGTATTGAGTAATAATATGTACACGTTACAGAACTCGCACTTTATTAAGAGCTAGAACATAAAACTATATACACATATGTACAACAAAACAAAAGTATATGGGGTTCGTGAGCTAAGAATAAATGTCTATGTACACTTCACACACTGGTAACAGCGCACTTGTATTTAATTCCACGATCGCCCTTGTTCTTACAAGAAAAAGCAAGGGGAAAGCGGTGGTAAAGTTGTTCTGAACGTTTATGCTCAGATGCGATCTTGCGAGAGAAGATGCCAATGGAAGGGTGGCGAAGTTTCTTATACTAGTCGTGCGTATTTGCAAGTGGTAGGTTTTCAGGTGTCGTCCTCTAGCGCGGGGTTAAAGTAGTGGGTGCGCGGGCATCTACATCTTGGGGTAGATCGCGCGCTCCGTACTCTCGCGGCTGCTGCGGGTTATTCGTAAACGGGTGCCTGTAAGGTTTGGCGCGTCTCTGTTTTGGCGGGTGATTATATTAGTAATGGTGGGCGTAACAAACGTTTATTAAATTGTAATAATCATACGAAAGATTTACTTAATCATTTTCTTTACATTATATTAATTTATACAATAAATGGATTAAGACAATATATTTCGCGTAAATTTTGATTTCGGGTTCTTCTAGGGTCTATTAACTCAAGCAAGAACGAATTTGTAAAAAATTCATATAATTTGTCCATCATGTAATATAATTTTCATAATTCAAAATATTATCCTTTATTACCTTTGTGCGATATTTTTTTCAATTGTTCAAGAAAAAACGAAATATTTATTATGCGGCGGCCACTTATGGTCACATTTTGGTCGGATGGAGATGGTTTAACACCATAGTACCCGCGCTCATTTAATAACAAATGTACCCGCGCGGCGGGGATTCCCTCAATACCGTATCACTATCTTGTTCATCGTTGTATGTTTCTAAATTTTATTAGCATTGTTGCAACATTTTATTTTATTTATAGAATGTGTCACAATTTTTTTTACAAACTACTTTTGCAGTTGTAGACTTTCTTACATAAGATCAATATAAATAAAAAAAAATAAGGTAAAAATTCATACTCTAAATAAATAAACGCATTCTATAATAGATACTAAAGATAAATGGTATACAAATACCTATGCAAGAGAATAAAACAAATTGTGAATAAAGCAACCTTTACTTAGTCTATTTATTCTGAATCATGTTCATGTCCAGTTTCTACAGCCGAACACTCTTTGCATTTTACGGTAGTATGTTCTTTGCAAATGTGCCTTTTACATACTGAACACAACGTTTTAGATTTTCGATTCTTCTTTGATGGACAGAAAGCACATCTCGCTTCTGTTACATCCTGCTGTTTAGGTACACTTACTGTATTCTTTTCTATCTTCAGCAATTCACAGAGTCTCAGTTTCATGGACTGTGGAATGTTTGTTTCATAAACTCGTCGTTTTCCTTGTTCATAGACTAGGGAAAGACAAAGTGATGCCAAAAAGTCTTGTCTCCTAATCTTTTTCACAGTGTTTTCCTTGTATATTACATAAGAATTCACTCCAGACACGTTGAGCAAAAAATAAAATATTACTAGAGGCCACCTGTTTGCTTTTCTTGACACAGAATATTTTTTCTGAAGTGCATCGTTCAAGTCAACACCGCATTTTGTGGAATTGTAGGTAATGATTATTTCCGGTTTTGCTGCTTCTCCGCTTTCAGGATTAATTGCATCGTCATGATGGAGCGTTGATAGTAGTAATACCATTTTGCTTACCTTTGATTTATAGGAAACAAGCGTACATTCGTTAGTGAAACCGAACATGGAACTGTTGAGCGGCCTTTTCACTGACTTCGCAATAAACATAGGAGGTATTTCCCTTTTATTCTTCCGCAATGTACCCACTAGAGTCAGTTTTTTCTCCAAAAGATCCTTAGCAAGAGGCACGGAGGTAAATAAGTTGTCGCAAGTCACATTCCGACCACTTCTTTCAATGTGATTTACCATACGTTTGACAACTTCGCTACTTCGAGAATCAATCCAGTAAGGTCCTGGAGGCTGATTGCGAATAAACACCTCTAAGTTCGAGCAATAATATGTTTTGGCGTCACAACAAGCCCATACCTTTACGCCGTATTTCCCCGGTTTGGTCGGCATATAAACACAAAAACTGCACCTTCCGCGAAAATTTGGTAGCATTTCATCCACCGTAACATAAGGGCCGTGGCTATAATAAGTCTTACATTTTTTCACAAATTGTTCGAACAAACCTCTTATACAATATAATTTGTCTGCCGATTTTCTAAGGTGTCTATTCACATCTAAAAAAAACATCGTCAAAACGGATAGTGTTGGAGAGGAAACGGAATCGATTTTTACTCTGAACTAAGCGAAAAATTTCTATTCCCGTTCCATTATTATTCCACAGATCTATTACATTTCTGTGATTCGAATAACAAGAACCAGCAAAGAATAGTAATCCTATAAAGGCTTTTATTTCAAGTAGGTCGGTCTCGCGAGCGTCTCTGGGCCTATACGCATAATTTGGTTGCACACTTCGAATTTTTACGTTCGTGAACTCTACAATCTCATTGATCATTTCTTCAGTAAAAAAGAGTTGCCAAATATCTTGAATATTCGTGAGATTCTTCGCCTCGTGTTTAGGCCCTGGAAGTTCTTTGATGATATTTTCACGCCTGGTACGCTTACGTTTTCTGATAGGATGCATAGCCCAAACCGTTGCCCCATCTTTACCTACGTACGTCGGTTCACTAGCATATCTTCAGACTCACAACTTACTTCTGAATCGCTTCCTTCTTCAGGATCTGTCATAATGTATTGGTCCTCAACGTCACTGTAGTCTGACAAAGGTTCTTCATCATCTTGTAGTTGTGAATATTCGCTATCAGGAACTTCCTGTTCTTCGTCACTCAACTCCTGAAGCATTCGTAATATTTTTAACCCACGGCTGCCTGCCATATGTAAAAACTAAATACACACGCAAAAGTCCAAAAAAAAAGTACAAAAATAAGTACAACACGAAAAATAACAACGATACCCGCAGGACGGGGATTCGCCGTAAATGCGCAACTTTTCAGTCTGAAACAACTGAACGAACTGCTATACTAGGAAATCGGTCGTACCTGTCCCGAATGACAATTAGATATGGCCGGGACCCCCTCCCCTCCCGCAACATACTAAGAAGTTCTGTAGCATTTACGTCTCAAGCGGGGATTCCCCGCCTACGCGGGTACTCTGGTGTTTATCGTGTATTCGATATCTACATCTGATACCTCAGATTCACCATTCTCTGCTTCACTATCGTCGCTGCTTTGCTCTTCATTATCGCATTCGTTAATGTCGGACTTCATGATTTCAGAAGATGTTATATATGAAATGGTTTGGACATTTTCTCCAAACTTGTTACTATTTTTTGTTCCGCTGGAACATTTTTCCTTGCATTTATCTGCTTTGTTGTCGCAAATAACTGTAACTGTTGCGGGATCTAGAGCCTCCTTCCATCTCCTGTAATTATACATTGTAAATATCATTGAGTTTATACATTATAAGAAGCACAGTATATGTACCTACTATCTAAAATTGAATATGAATAAATAAAAAAAATATAGCAACGGGCACTTACCTCAAATTGACTTGCTTCATCCTTTGCTTCATGCTTTTCCTTTGTTTGGCAGCTGAGAATCTAGTTTTGCCCATATTAGATGACGTTTTAAATCACTGTTCACAAATTGATTCACAATCACAAACTTTATATTCCAAAATTGCAGCACTAAAACAGCCCGAACGTTCGACTGCAATAGTCAAGGGTAATATAACAAGACCTTGATAAATAGTCGACTATTTTGATTGCATCTAAATTTCGATTGTATTTTATAATAATTTAACGAGACATTAACTTTGGCGTTAATAATCTGATGAAAGCCCGAAACTTAACTGAGCTACCACGTTGGAAAGCCACCGAGTTTCGAACTTTCCTTCTTTACCTAGGTCCAATTGCGCTTAAAGGTCTTGTAGACGTGGCTATATATGAAAATTTTCTGTTACTTCATTCTGCCATTACCATCTTAATTTCAGATACACATATTATATGTGTTTGCAGTACAACCTAAAGAGCAAGGTTATACTTCCGTCACTACTGCCATAATCGATAAAAAAAAGTTTAAAAAACCAGTACCAGTACAATTAGCATCCGAATTTATTGAAAAACTGTGCGTATGTAAAATGAATAAATATAAATACCAGCATGATCCAATTGGATCAATTCATCAATTCAATCTTTAGCACAAAAATATGTATCTGCCCGACTGTTCCTGTAACTTTACACATATAGTACGGGAGGTAGCGTCCTATTTGACCGGACAATTTTCGCAAAGTTCATCTTTCTACTATAGATTTTTGATCCATAACCTATCAACGATAGGGGCGTCAGCTGGTTCAAAAGCGTGGCTTAAGATGGCGAGAGACTGCGAAAGACGTAAAAAAAAATTGTTTTTCGGACCATTTTCGCAAAGCTGAAAATGGTATATACAGGGTTACCCGACATTCGCCGCAGCATACGAAAATGCCGTTAGCTGCGTACAAATATGAATTACAATGCGGCGTATACTTATATAGTAATGCAGGTTTCGACGCAGCATCGGCCGACACGTTAGAAATTCCATGGAAAAGGAAAGTGATCATGCAGGATGAGCACAAGGAAACATAACGAAAGAAAATTGTACTTTATTCGAAAGAAAAAAATACAGCCTTTGGTTACATTAAAAAAGAAACAGCCTTATTCGGTAACACAAAAAAAAAGAACAGAGCAGTCTAAGAAAAGAAATTGCGTCGTATCTGCCGTTATAGTAAGTGTTCAAATAAGTCCCCGCCAGTAGCAATCGTGTAATGCAATCGGTTTTCAAATTCTGCAGCCACAGACATGAGTTGGGTATGAGTGATACCCGCAGAACATTCACGGATGGCATCTTCCAAAGCAGCAGTGTTCGGAAACGGTCCAAGTGCATAAATGGAATCCAGGTGACCCCAGTAGAAGAAATCGAGAGGGTTCATACATATGGGGAGCGTCAAAATTGTGACAGAAATTATCCGATGAGTAATGACAAGTAGTGACGAATCCTAGTACCACCCCCAACTCGTTGACCAATGCTGCGTCGAAACCTGCATTACTATATGTACGCCGTATTGTAATTCATATTTGCACGCAGCTAACGGCGTTTTCGTATGCTGCGACGAATGTCGGGTAACCCTGTATAATAGTGTACAATGTAAAAAGAGGATAAATAACTGTCAGCTGATATTTAAATGTGGCAAAACCTGTTAGCTGGGCGTCCAAAGTGTAGCGTAGCGTTAGCCGCGCGCGGCGACTTTAAATTTTGATGACCCAGCTAACACATTTTTCCACGTTGTCGTGTCAGCTAGCAAGTGGTTTCCTTGTTTTTGCGCCATAAACTGATGAGGTACTCATTTCCATGCATGCTGATGTCATATTATTGGAGAAAAATATGATTGAAAGAGAATACATGAGTAGAATGGTATCACATACTGTATAATAATATTATACATGAAACATTGTATTTTATAATTTGTAACGTGCGTTCAGGACATATAATAAATCAAAATAGACAAAACAAACCAAACTAATAGCTTCAGTTACAAGCCAAGCGGACCAAGCCGAACCGCACCGATGTGTCAGTCAAGTCAAGTTCAAGCAGCGAAAATTTGACGTTTAAACATTATCATAATAAAAACAAAAGAATAACATCAAGCGACTTAATTTTTTTATCAACTTTCCATAAGAAGTAACTAAAACATGGAATATCTCGGAAACCGTTTGGAGCAGCTTTTGACATTTTGCATCAAATTAAAGGTCTGGAAAAAAGGAAAACAAGGGTGAAGAACAAAATGGGGGGTGCCATTTGAAAAAATGGAGTTACGGATATTTAAAAGTTTAAAAGTTGAGAGCTTTGAAAAAGTGACGTAGTCTCACTTTTTTAGACTCTTACGCATACCATAAGAAAATTCGATCTTTCCTTAATAAAGCATTGAAAACTATTTTGCAATATCTCTCACCGTTTTCGAATAATAAATTTTTAAAGTTATCCCTTCAAATTCAATTTTTGACACAAAAACTTGAATATCGGCGAAGCCCTTGGAGCAAAGGGTCAACTATGGGGTATCGTTGTACTCCAAATTTGACGTAGAATCCGAAAATGTAGAAAAAATAGGGGGTCCCTATTTAAAATAACAAAGTTGATGACTACTTCCGGTATTTCCGGAAGTGGCGCCATTTTGAAAATATTTTAGTTCAATTCATCATGTGCCAAAACCCTTAAAGGGCTTATCAGTTTATTTTCATTTTCAAAGGTTTTCCATATCTTTATAACTGACGCTCGTCAAGAATGACCCTGTATACATAGTTCGTTAACAGTTGTAGCTTTTGTTGATCTTCGTTATTCTGTACAGAAGCGAGAAAATTCTCAAAAGTTGCTTTCCAATGGGTCCATTCTTTGGCGGCGTTTTGAATACTAGGATGGGAATCAAATCTTTCTCGTCGTAAAAGCTTGTCCATTATTGTAGATTAAATTGTAATAAGAGATTAGATCTTGGGAATAAACGCTTTAATCTACAAAATAAAGCAGTTTGACAACTAAAGACATTTGTTGATAAATTGAACAATTGAAAATATAATCATGTATCACTACACTATATAAGACCTGCTCGCATCGCAATGCGAAGAAGCCATTTTGAAATCTTATTTTTATGTACAGTAGGGAAATAATAAATTCCCATAATATGTAAACACGTCTTTTGAGTTTTGACCAGCGGCGTACCAATAGGGGGTTTAGCGGTATGTCTTATTATCTTTACGCACATTAATTACTTTGATACGATAGACAAGAATATAAGCAAACACGCGCTTTATTTGCAACGCAAGTACAAATCTAAAACCGACATCGTTATCTCAAAGCAAAAGTACATCTGAACTACTACCAATATACAGGGTGTTCTGCAAGTAAACATTGGATTACAATTATACTTATAATACCACCTCTTAATACAATGTTTAATTTAAATTAAATTGTTCAATACATAAACGATGTTTGCCACTTGGTAAACCTTTGGTCAAAACATCAGCTATCATTTTATCAGTTGGTATATAATCTACTTTGACAATACCTTTATTTATAATTTCGCGTATGTAATGATACAATATGTTTAGTTCGACTATGATAGACAGGGTTCTTGATAAACTTTTGAGCACTCTGACTATCATTGTAAATAATGAAAGGTTTTTGAACAGTCAAAATCTCACCAATAAAAGCCTCATTTATATTTGGCAAGTTTATTCGCGGAAAGTACTTTCGGCCAGTAAACTTGCAAAGTGTAAATGAGCGGAAAGTGCACTTGCCAGTCACTTGCTACTTGCCCGCAAGCGGCAAGTGAAATTGAAGACCTGGCAAGTTTAGTGGCCGACTTGCCGGTGTGGACTGTCAAATTGATGTAGTTTCAGAGTGTAGTTGCTGCATATAAATAGAGTGGGAAACTTAATGAAAATTGATAGGTAATAAAACAAAATTTGTTCTGTTCATGTATAAATTGGTTAATTAGAGTTTAAAAGAAAAAATGTAGCATGGTGAGATTTGGGATATAAAGTTTTACGTATCGGGAATGTGCGCGTGTGATATGAGGACTGGTGAAGATAAGGGACAGGCGTTTGAAAATAAGTGTAAAAAGGAGAGCTGGTTTATAAAAGGTGTGTGGAGGTTGTGTTTGTAAGAAAACCTTTTTAGTTTTGTCTGTTAGTAAAAAAAGAAGATAGGAATGGAATGAAAAGTGTTTGTTTAGATGAGAGGCGGTACTACGAAGGAACAAGAATAGTTAAGAAACAAGTTTCATAAGTGGCGCGTTTATCGCAGCACGAGTTCAAGTTTTATTTATTTATTTTGTGTGTGTGTGTGTGTGTGTGTGGGTCTCTATATATATATTTTATTTATTATATATATATATATATATTATATACAGGTGTCCTAAAAGGTCTGTAAAACGGCGCTTAACAGGGGTTCTTGGTATCAAAATAGGACGATTTAACCCAACTTACCTCTATCCAAAAGTGCGCCTCGGTAAGGCGCTATCTACCGCCAAAGATTTAAAAAAAAAATCGTTATTTTTATTTTATCGGAAAATGGTTTTGCCGATTAAAATGAAATTCGGGATGTGAATGTCTAATGTAAAAAGGGTCTTTGTGATATCATCGTTTTGATTGTAGTTGCTATGTAGGTGGTAAAATACTGACCATCCACATCTGAAGAGGTCTAAAACTTTTTAACTAATATTTTGACGGTTCTGAATTTTTGGACACTGATAGACAGTTTACTTGCAAGCATTTTTTGTCTCTTGATGAATATCGCTATCTGTGATGGTTTACGAAAAAAAAAAATTAGGCATGATGAATGGCATGCACCATACATGCAATTGTTCCTCAAAAACCATAAAGTGCAAGCAAGAAGTAGGCTATGACGATTTGGAAACCTGTGAGTATACTCCCTAACGCATTGGCGACCATTTCCACGACAGTATCCAAACACTAATAGCATATCAGTTAACTTTGCGTTACTGTATTGAAAGGCCATATTACAATTTTAACAATGAAATTTTAAGTCTTTAAGCAAAACGTAAATTGTTCAAGTTTAAGAAACAACAAATAAACGTTACGCCACTCTAAGGTTTCACAGCCATCTTCTGATTTTTTCAGGAACAATCGCATGTATGGTGCATGCCATTCATCATGCCTAAATTTTTTTTTTTCGTAAACCATCACAGATAGCGATATTCATCAAGAGACAAAAAATGCTTGGAAGTAAACTGTCTATCAGTGTCTAAAAATTCAGAACCGTCAAAATAGTAGTTAAAAAGTTTTAGACCTCTTCAGATGTGGATGGTCAGTATTTTACCACCTACATAGCAACTACAATCAAAACGATGATATCACAAAGACCCTTTTTACATTAGATATTCAGATCCCGAATTTCATTTTAATCGGCAAAACCATTTTCCGATAAAATAAAAATAACGATTTTTTTTTTAAATCTTTGGCGGTAGATAGCGCCTTACCGAGGCACTTTTGGATAGAGGTAAGTTGGGTTAAATCGTCCTATTTTGATACCAAGAACCCCTGGTAGCGCGTTGTACAGACCTTTTAGGGACACCCTGTATATATATATATATATATATATATTTTTTTTATTGAAGATATTTCGACTTTGTTCTTCAATTTGAATTAATTTTGTTTTTCTTTGCATAATGTAACTATTACATTCAAATTGAGATGGGGTGTTAGATAATGTGTTTATGAAAAGTAGGCTAGAAAAAAAAATAGTAGAAATGTCAGTCAATTAGCGTTGGTGTATTGTGTTGTGTTTTGTAAAAGAATTACCTTAGTAAAAGAGAAAAGCACGGTGTTTGTTCTTACTGTTTCCTTAAAACCGTAACATTATATCAGTATTTGAGAAAACATCAAAGTAGATGAGAATAGCCAATTGTATTTGAGAAAGTATCATTTCATTTTAAGAAGTCGTTAATTGTATTTCAGAATGTGTGATTTGTGTTCGAGATGTTAAGACATTGAAAGGAAAACATATCACAAGGATTCCGTCCAGGATCGGCGAAGGATTGTGACTACTGCGAACAGAGGAGAAGATTTGGTGGCGTTCAGCACTCAACTGAATATACCCTACAAAACAGCATTACGGTGGGTCAGATCCGGAGATGATACACCTCTACCCAAAGGGGGTAAGAAGCCAAAAGTTATCACAGAAGAAGAAATTGATGTGATTGTAAGCTGGATAGAGGACGATACTGGACTTACCCAGTGATGGGCAAATTACAAGGATAGAGTAATGGAATTACCCATTACCTATTACTCAATTTTATCGATTCTATTGCAATTATCCATTACTTTATAGCATTTTAGATTAAAGAAAAATCAGTAGTATTCAATCGTTATATTTTATAAATAATAATTGTTCAAAATAGCTGTCTGCAAGGCGGCCCCGCCTGGCAGTTAGAATAAGTTAGACTGTTGAGAAAATTCTCTCAACAGCGTAGTTGGGTGGCCATAGTTAATAGATCTCAAGTCTAACGGCATTTAATGAGCCATTTTGGAAGCGTGCGTTTATAAGGGTAAAAATATCCGCCGAACCCGAATTCGGATGTTGCCAAGCTGATTTTTGGCTAATTTCAAAATGGCGGCCAAATATATACATTTTTATGCCAGACGCATTTTACATAGTTTTTCGGATTGAGGTATTAAAAAAACATACAGGAGGCACAGAAAATTGCAAAACTTATATATTGGGTACATTATACAGACAACACGGTAACAATATAGAGACAATTCTGGCGGTAAATGTATATATTATATTTCGTTCAAAAATTTTAACGGAACTTAAATTTCTTCATCATCCTGCTCATTTTTTACGATTGTAGCAGTCGCCAAGGCACTTGCAGATGTTTGAGCACTTTTAGTTCATAGCATAATTTATTTAAAGCCCAGTTTTTAGGAAGACTAGTCTGACCATTCGATTTTTCAGTGTCTCTTATCGTATTTGCGAGACAATATGTATGGTAGAAAATGTCCCCGGCAACTGCATCATAAGAAGATGCAATTCTACGCCCTTCTGTACCCACTGCACCCAATGTAAATTTCCATAAGAGCGCCCGCCCAAAAAACCCAACAAAAAAATTTTTTAAGAACTATTTTATAAGTTTAGACCTTTATCTACAAAATGTTGGGACTATTTTTTTTAAGTTTATAGCAACTGAACACCGATTGTTTAAAGATTAGATGTTTTGCACCGATTATTGCGCTAATCTGTTTTATTTTTTTACTCTCGATCAAGACGATTTATGGAAAAAGTAAACCGACAGTTTTCTAGATAAGTTACTTCTAAACATTACCCCAAAAAATGAAATCATTACGCCAAGTTTTGTCTGTTTTTACACCTGGAGTTCGCAGTGACATCATATGGGTCTCATTTTCTTGAGTGAAAATTTTACATCCCTTATATTTTCTGTTTTCGATTTAAGTCTGGCAATTTTTATTTTATTAGTGAACTCTTGGTAGCACGATCGATGGTATACCTACTAAATTTTCTTCAGTCTGACCTGAGAGAATACGTTCAATTTTGTCCGCAGATTTGACGTCATTCAAAGATTTTATTTAATTTGCAGCAGATATCAACGACATAAAACCCCTTTCTTGACATCTACTTTTGTCAAAGGGTTCTTTGTTTTGCGTGTATGAACGTCCGCCATATTGAGAAGCCTAATAGGATCCTAGCTTATAATACGTAAGCTCCCATACCTAATAAATGGAAAGTGTGACATATAAACAAAAAAAACCCTAAGAATAGAAAACACATTAATTTTTTTAAATTTTAGAACACCAGAATTACAGGTGTGAATTTCGGATATATATATATATATATATATATATATATAATTTTTCGAGGAAAATGTAAAACATTAATTTAATTAATTCACAGCTTTTTTGGGACACCCTATATATCACCACAGGATATATTTTCCTACATTTTTAGCTAGCTATGAAGTTAATTAACCAACTCTCACGTATATAGGTAATAAATTATGGAAAACAATTTATACTAAATGGTATCTACACAATACAATAGATAGTGGCGCAATCGTACTGTATTTGTCAACTAGTGCAAAATTCGGCCTGGCAACATCCAGAATCGGATTCAGCACATTTTTTAAACTTAAAATACCATGTGGCCAAAATGGCTCAAAAAATACCGTTAGAACTAAGAAACAGAGTCGTTTTTCGATTTGGCCACTTAACTAGCGGCACTAGAACATAAGGGCGTATTATTTTATAAAAGCCCTCGCCACCTCAGGGTGGGACACCAGCGCAGGATACACATCTTCCCCTGGGTTAATGGGGCTCACTCTACAATTCCTATGCAATGGATCCTCGACAGAAACTTTTGTATTGTTGTCATTGTTTAATAAAAAGGATTGAGCAATAGCGGACTTCTGTTAAAATATGACCTTGAAAAAACAAAGACGAAAGTTCTACCCTATTCCCCTCTCACTCAATCAGGTGAGCCACACAGACCACAAAAATCACTAAGATTATAGTAAAATTTGATATTTAATGGTTGGCAGTCATTTGGCTTGTAAACATCATAACCTCCTTAACCTTTTTGTACTCCTCGTTCGTTGCTTTTTTTTTGGACTGTTTACGTGTTTTACCTATCTCTGAGCTTTTTCATGACACTGGTCTTCAAGTCTACATTCTATAAGTAAGTTACATCACATTGTTACTATTTCATATTACTCTTTTATTATTAGCGGAGCCTGAATCCGTAACGTTGCTACCTGAGGAAATACCGGGTGCTGTATTAAGGGAAGGCGTTCCAATTCAAGATCATTCCAATCTGGAACTGCAACGGTGGTTAGAATGCAGAGGATTAAAAAAAGTTGGAACTAAGTCTGATTTAATCGATCGGTTAGCATTCAGCCTTACATAATTGCACAGTTCTACATTATAAATTGTTTTAGGGTTATGAACTGTATTCAAGCAGGAGCCAACAATGTTCGAAACAGTTTTAAAAATACACTACGATGATTTTAATTTATGACCGGACGATGTGCGCATCATTAGACAACAGGTCACCATCTTTAAAAAGTATATGTTACAATACATGTCAACATATGAACATGAGGTATTTACAATTAAAGGAACCGAAAGTCAAGGATCGATCGAGTGGAAGAAATGGCGATCATATTTTATAACATCCTCTAATACAAAAACTGCATGTTCTTTAACATCGGTGTCTGCTAAATGTAATTTTTTGAAACGCAATTTATGGCTAATGTCTCCACCAATTGTGATGCCCGCAATGGAATACGGTAATAAAAATGAAAAGAATGCAAGGGTTGAATACATTGCCAAGTATCTACAGTCAGATAAGGAGTTAGTGGAAATGGGTTTGTGTGTAAAGAAGAAGTACCCTCACCTAGCGTGCAGCCCAGATGGAGTAGTTCAATCAAACGGCATCACACGGAGTGTGATTGAAATTAAGTGTCCCAAGGTTTTAGAAGGAAAACCACCTTTGTGACTTTAAAAGTGTACTAACTGCTAAACCAAACAATACATTTTTTTTATGTGAAGAAAACGGCAAATTTTTTTTAAAAGACAATCATCCATACTTATATCAAAATACAACTGCAATGATAGTTTTCAATGTTCCAGAATGTGATCTAGTTATATGGTCAAGCGCAGGCTTGTTGGTTGTTAAAATTAGATTAAATGAAGTAGATGAGATAGTAGTACAAAATGTAATAAATAAGTTAAATAGACCGCTCAACATGAATGCGGCATTTGGAAATTTTTTTTTTTAATTTCTTCCTCGGCTGTTAAACGTGATCTTCCCGCTAGAAATGGAGATATAATAAGTTTTATTTTATGCTCGTCACACACTTCTTGAATTGTGAATCTTCTGTCCACCATTATAACATCATTTTCTTCTAAAAACACTAAAATGTCACAATTTTTAAATAACTCAACATCCGAAATTGAACCCTCGTATCCTTCACTGTTATACACTATGGCACCCCGTGTTGAAACACCCACTAAAAATTTTATACTGTTGTAATGTTTATAACTTGAATGGGTGTTTCCTTGCCGTTGGAAATTGCGAGACATTTGCATTCTAACTTCGGTGGCATCAAGGATCAAAGTAACACCGAGGCACGTGGCGCAGTGGATGCGCTCACCGATGCTATTCGGGAGGTTGTGGGTTCGAATCCCGCTGCCGACTGCTCTGTCTGGGGTTTTGTCAGGGGGTTTTCCTCAGACATACGTAGCTTCACATAATGCTAGCAGCTAGCATTATGTTGAAATCTACGAGGCGAATGCTGGAGCAGTACTCTCCCCCTCAGGACCCTAACTCCGTTCCTTCCGTTCCCATCCCTAACTTTACCCATCCTTACAATCCCGTTCTCTGGCTGAAGAGGGCCAGGAAGCCCTGAGCAGCCCGCCTCCGGTATCCCTGTAGTCAGAGGTGCCGGAGGAATGAAACACGTTGGCCTTTTTTTTTTTTTCAAAGTAACATTATCCTCCAATTTGCGAAAAGGTGCAGGCATGTCCCTGATGTCTGTTTGACGTGCTCCTTTTACCAATGAGTTCCGAATGCAGCAACATAAACTGCACTTATGTGTGGAATATTATTGACACATGTGTCATGCTGATACCATTAAATATTGAAAGTTCTTTTAATGTGTATCCTCTTCGTAGCCGTATTAACGTTAGGCACAATTTGTCTTTTGTTGAAAGTTTACTAAATCTATTCTTCACTGAAACATTGTTGCGAGTTGAATACCGTAGATTTTCCATCACACTTTCGTCCAAGAAATTGTATACTGCTTCAAACTGCACAACAGTGATGCCCGTAAAATATTGAAAATGCTTGTTTTTCGCAATAGATGAAAATAGAAAGCAATTTTCAAACTGCTTCAATTGTAACAGCTTTCTTGTCTTCACATCTACCAACTCTATAATTCTTGCTGAGTGTTTGCTGTAGGAGTGTTCCGGATTTGGGAGAAGATCTTTTGATTCCTGTAATGAATTGACTGCGAGGTCGTATTCTGTGTCTTCATGAAGTTGCCTTCCTACATTAACGTTAACGTGCTGTTGGATATCCAGACTGTTAACGTTGAAGTGGGGATTCGTAAAATAACTAGGATGAGGCGACGGATTGGCATCACTTGATACTCCACCAACGAAATGCTTTTCACAAATGTACACATTCTTCGAAATGTTTGAAACAGTTAAGTTTTTGTTTCCACACAACTCCAACCATAGCAAACATTTAGCCATATTACGTGCAGGTTTAGCGAACGGATGAAAACGAAGATGCTTTGTCTTCCGAGGCTTGGATGTACTCGTACAATCCTGGAAGTAACACTTCGGCATCGTTTCTCTGCAAAGAACACAAATATGAAACCACTTATGAAATTAGAACTTTGTCTGGCTATTCCGTAAAATTCATGATACATACCTGTAGTCAATAACAGAAGAGGAATTTTTTTCTTGACAAAGACAGCTTTTTTATTAAGAATGGACAGCAGAGGAATTTTAACGAAAGCTTCCGGTCAGCGAACAAAACGAAAATGCGAAAATAAGTACTAAGATGGAAAATGCAAATAATGGAAACGAGCGTGCAAAGTAAGGTTAGAAAAACAATATGTAAACATAAAGAGGAGCCAATTTTAGATTAAAAATCCCTAAATTCCTAGTTGTAGTATGTGGCTTGTGTGGCCAACCTGTTGCAGCTAGGGTAGAACTTTCCTCTCACTTCAATTTTAACAGAAGTCCGCTATTGGCGTTGGGCTAGTGCCAGGGCAAACAGCAGAAGCAAAGATTTCCGGACTCGCTGCTCGCTACACAATTGCTTTAATCTATAGACATAAGACAGTAGTGTCAGTAGTTAAAAAATATATTACGGGGATTGAGTTACGAGTAAAATTTACCCTGCTGATGTCAGCTGTTGCAGGCTGAAGGTATGACTCCAAGAATCTATTAAAAACAAATGGAGTAACGTCCGAGTACGACGACAGGTGTCGCGCGACAATATTTATCCAACATATAGTTTAAGCGACTGACGACGCTAACGGTATTTGACCAGTAGAGGTGGGCAATCTGATTCATTTGAATGAATCGATTCATATCGTTCTTTTTTAACGTGTGAATCGATTCATACGATTCGTTCATGAATCGTGGCGATTCTTTTTACCGAATTGGAAATATGCGACTGAATCGCTGAATAAGTTAATCTTACATACAAAATCGTATTTTACTGTTCATGACCGACATTTTCACATTCAAACAATTGGGTGTTGTGTTGAGGAAACTAATATAACACTTTCTTATGTCGCGTTGCCGTCGACGGAAGGTTGAAAATGAAACCTTACCCTCTGACTCATCTTATTATCTTATACCGTAACCGTATACGACAGGATGTGTACCTACACCTACACCTAGACCTATACAATACATTTGTACTGAGTCATCATTCAGGTCGGCGAGAAATAGAGGGTTTTATTATCCTCAACGTCAACACTGTCGCCGTCTAATAACAAAACAATTAACAATTGCCCATAGCGTCATAAATTGTTGGATTATTTTCCCTTACCTTAAAAGCGCTAAATATGGTCTTAGGTCTTTAGTTTAGTTATACTTGGGCATTCATTTTCATTTAGTTTAGTGGCTTGTGCTATTTTTTGTAGTTGTGGTACTTGGAGACTTGGACACACGTAGTAATATTTTCGTTTTGTTTTTTGTGTTAATCCGTAATCAGTAATGGGAGACTCGCGTAAAAAAGTGATATTTGGAGGTATTTTGATCAAGTGTCTGAGGGAAAAGCCAAATGCACTTTCTGCTTGACTATTTATTCTTTTAAAAGTGGTACAACATCCAATTTATCGCGGCATTTGGCTTTGAAGCATCCTGGGTCTGGGGGAGTACTAACAAAATGTAAAAAAATAACTCCATCATCGGCGTCTACTGAAACGGGAGCACCCGGGCCGTCCACGTCCATGGCGTCCACTTCGGCTGTATGTGAAACGTCTGAATCAACAGAAATAAACGCGCCTAGGTCTACACATCTGCAGCGATTCAGATCAGCAGCAGGAAAGGTGCAAAGCAAAATTCATAGTTTTTCTCAACGTCCACTTCCAGTAAGCAGGAGCAAAATACTCGATGAGTTGTTGCTGAAATTAATAGTTAAGCAATTTCACCCATTTAATTTAGTCGAGCAACCGGAATTTCGCCAATTTGTCCAACAATTAAACCCAGGCTATAGTGTACCATCGCGAAAAACTATTTCAAATACTTTATTAGAGCAAGCATACGTCGCAACAGCAGATAAAGTACGCGCTAAATTACAATCGGCAACGGCTTGCAGTATAACCACCGATGCTTGGACATCGGCTAATAATGAGAGCTATATAGCTGTTACAGTCCATTTTTTAAATGAAGAGTGTTTATTCCAGTCATGTCTTTTGGAATGTTTTGTTTATAATGAAAGACACACGGCAGAAAATATAGCTGCTGAAATAAAACCAATTTGTAAAATAAAATAGGTAAAGTGCAAGCTCTTGTCTCGGATAATGCAGCTAACATGATCGCGACTAGTAGGATTTTAGGTTGGAATCATATTCCATGCTTCGCCCACACATTAAATTTAATTGTGCAAAAAGGGTTGGAGCAAATAAAAGAAATACACACCAGAGCAAAGTCCGCTGTGGAGTTTTTCAAAAGAAGCACACTTGCTTCATCGTAGTTAAAAAATTTTCAAAGGCAAATGGGCTTAGCAGAACAAACTCTGAAACAAGAAGTGCCAACGAGATGGAACTCGTCCCTAACAATGTTCCAGAGCATTGTCAAAAACAAAGAAGCATTGGTATCGACTCTAGCTTTAATCAAACCCGAACTAATATTGCGCGAAGAAGAATTTCGCATTTTGAATACTTTATGTGCCCTCTTTCAGCCATTTTTAGAAGTTACGGAGGAAGTTAGCTCAGAGAAGGAAGTTACTATCTCTAAGCTTATATTGTTCTCCCAAGGGCTAGTAACCTTTTTTTCCAAATATAACGTTAATGGAGAACCGAACGAAGTCATTCTATTCGTCGACAAAATTAATCAAGAGTTGAGAAAACGATTTGGGGACATCGAGGAGCGACTAATTTTGGCAGAATGTACAGTACTCGACCCCAGGTTTAAAAAGCAAGGATTTTCAAATCCGACTGCATTTGAAAAAGTGAAAAATTCAATTTGCAAAAAAGCCGCACTTGTCAAAATCTCTGGTGAAGAAGATGTTTCAGACGTCGGGAATTCTAATGCTGAGCTGAATGACGGCGAGGGTGGGTCGCACCCACCGAAAAAGCATAAATCTTTAATATGGGACGACTTTGACGAGAACACATCTAAACTTCATTCGAACATTAGTCCAATCGCTGCTGCCATTATTGAATTTGATAAATTCATTCAAGAACCCCTATTAGGAAGAAAACAAGATCCTTTCACATGGTGGCGCGAACATAAAATTTATTACCCTAGATTATTTGCAGTAATGCAGAAAAGACTGTGCATAGTAGGAAGTTCGGTGCCGTGTGAAAGAGTTTTTTCTAAAGGGGGAAATATTTTAACTCACCGTAGAAGAAGCTTAACTTCAAAAAAATTATCCAAAATCATATTTTTGAACTATAACATGTAAGTGTGTCTACCGCTTGTACCCATTACCCCTAATCCATGTTTATTTTATTAGATATTATTTTTCTAAGTAATTTTATTTATGTGCAGTTACCTAACCTCACTACGCAACGCGGCATAGAATTTTCTAAGAATTCTACTCCTATCCTAGTACCTAGTTCGTTCGTGTCAAATCGATTCAAATTTAAGTGATGTGATTTTAAATCTTACGGTGGCAGCGATTCATTTCAAACGATTCGTTTTCGTTCGGCTTCGAAATTCGCAGTGGCGCACGAATCACGATTTTATGATGAACGTCTGAACGATGAACGATTCGCAGCGCCGCACACGAATCGATTCATTCATTCACGTACATGAGTCGTTCAAAATGAACGATTCGTTCATGAACGACCCAGCTCTATTGACCAGTACTGTCGGGTCGCTAATCGTATGCAAACTCAGATTTTTCGCCGCCATCGACAATGGTATAGCGGCACTGTTGCTGTCGTCTGTCGCCTGACGCTGTTGCCGTTTTCGGAATCATACCTTCAGACTGTCTGGGTGCAGACAAGCTGCGATTATAGCCTTCTCTGACTCTGCTTCTTCGAGGGATAAGATGGGGAAATGCTCCCTCAAATTATTCAGCAAACCCTCCGCTACTATTTGTAGTGAAGCGATTTTGTATTGTTTCTTCTAACCATATCCAATCTTGCTTCTAGCGACATTAAAGTAGGAAGTAGCATCCCATAGTAGCAGTTTTTCTCGTTCTGCAGCAGGTCTATTGCAGTCGCAATGGGTTGCATAACAATCAAGCATGAAGCAGTACTGGAAAAAACAAAAGTAACATCGGAAACAATGAATAATAGCATACAACATACCTGAAGATATTGAGCTTCGGTTTCTTTCATTATTGGAAGCCCCAATTCAATGCATAAATTAATACATTCTGAATTATTAAAATATGAATCTAAGCACACTGAGAGAAAAAGCTGTTAGCAGTAATTAAAAAAATGTAATACTATATGTGACTACACAACTTGTTATTCACGATAATTAAACAGAGTTTTCTGTACCTGTTTGATTACAGTCAAATTTTAATTTTATTTGTAATTACATCAATTATCGTAGGTATTTGAAAACTTGGCAACAGACATAAAGTGTAGAAACGTAGTTAAATTAGAATGGTTTTTAATTGACTTATTACAGTACGGTATTTATTAGAAAAAAAAGAAAAACGTACATATTACACTTAAAAACAACAACAATCCTATATCTAACAATAAAAAATGAAAAACAAAAGAAAATACCACTTAAGATACAATTAATAAATTGTGATGTAATATTCATTGTCACACAGAGTTAACATGCAGTCACGATAGTGTTTATTGAACAGAAGTCGTGGCCCAGACTTTTTATTATTAATTTAATGGTCTCCTCATCTAATAATTGGAAACTCTCATCTGTGATCCCCTCCGCTAAATGAAATTGCAGTAATATTAGCATAATTGCAACAGTTATTTGCAACACAGATTTTTAAATAATGTATGTCTTGCTACTACGAGCGATTAATTGCAAGTATAGCAAGCCATTTTACGGACATGAGATACAAAATTTTGAAATTTATAATTTTTTTCAAGAAAAGTAGCTACTTTAAAAATTTATTAAAATTAGAAATTACTGTTCCTGGAAACTATCATTTATTACTTGTGTAGGACGCGACGCAAATTCTAATCAAGGAATCTCCTAAAATTACGGCTCTTACATTGAAACACTCTCTATAGTATTTGGATTTCAAACTTGATACCTCCTAAAAAATTAATGGGATCGTATTGAATAAAAGTGCAGTTAATTCGTCCTTATATTCAGCTACATATTTCCAAAATTTGCCCGTCACAAATTTTCAACATAATTTATGTCATTGTTGAAGTTTAATTGAGATTGAGACTAAAATAGACAGGATTTGCAATTATTACCCTCACAGATATCTCTCTCAACTGTGAGCGTGAGACCATTGTATTTAAATACTCGTACAATGGTGAGACGTAGTGGATGGTTGAGAGTGCAAATAAAATTTTTAGCAAGGCGTTTTTCGCAGTACCTATATGCTTTTAGGTGACTAACATACTTTGAAATTATGGCCATACATTTGGCGTTTACTCGCATTACGACATAAAATTTGAACAATTTTCATCAGTAGCTTAAAAACTTGAAAAATAATTTCGATAGACAGCACAGCAATAATAGCAAAAATATAACTCTTTCTACTTACCTAAGAAATCGTCGAAATATACATCAAGTCCCCATTTAATAAGTAATGACTTAAATTCACTCATTTTGGGGTATGGCGTAAATTTCAGCTCTTTGTACACTAGGTATAATAAAACCGAATAAAACGTACACCCGCACAGCACAATCACTGAGAAAAAAGTTTGGTTACAGTAAACAAATATTAAGTTTAAATGTCAACAAACAAATAAAATGTTTTTGTTACCAAATGGTTTACTCAATTATGGCGAGTTAAGATAGCTTAACACCTAGCAATAGTATTTTACCATAAGCAATAAATGATTGAAATTAATCCTAAATATTTGTTTGAAGATAATGCTATTCTTTAACTGTTAACATATAGTTGTTATACCCTAAGCCTCAAACTGTTTCATAGTAGTGTGGTATACTAACTATAAATTATGCTTATGGTTGTGAGTCCCTTTGCGTTTGATGTGCAACCGCCTTAAAAGTCTTTCGGTGCTCTAATAGATTATAAGCGCATTCTTCTATAAATAAAAAGTAAGTATAAATTTGAATTTTTAAAAATTATCATATGTATTTTAATTGATAAGTGCGAGGTGCGAAGATAGCTCAAGTGTACTTCCAGAACTAGGAATCAATAATAAGCATCACTACAGCTTAATCGAGGTTATGTGATGTGTAATGGCGAGGAATATGTAAGTGCGGTCCCAACGGTATGGATCAATCTAGTCAAATGGAATGTAGATGGCCGAGGAAGCAAGAACGTCAAGCAATTTTAAAACGACTAAACCTGCAAGAAGAATGGTTATATTTAACGAATATTGTTGTAAAGGACTGATGCTAAGTAGGTATATAAAATTAAAAGCCTGTGATCGTAAAATTAAGCCAATATTACAATACCGGGTCTTCATTAATTACTGAGACCCACGTGACTGCAGGTGGTTAGGCAACTAAAAATGCGCGAGTGGTAATCCTGATTTTTTTCCCCTAGGAAAGTTACTACTGAAGCCCAGTAATATTTGAAGGCCGAATTAAGTATTTTAGAGAAACACGATATATATTGTACTATTTATTGTTACAAAAGGTGCTCAAAGTGGCCACCGTTCACTTCCAGGCACAAATTCACTCTACGCTTCATATTTTCAAATACACGTTCGAGTTCATCTTGCGTCACATCGTTTATTTCTTGTCGTATCGCCCTTTCCAATTCTTCGAGTGTGTGCAGTCGATTTTTAAATATATTATTTTTAATTCGTCCAAACAAAAAGTAGTCCAATGGTGTGAGGTCAGGACTACTTGGAGGCCACAAACCAGTGCTTATAATTCGATCGCCATAAAATTCTTGGAGGTATCTAAGCGTTTCGTTAGCGGTGTGTGCCGTGGCTCCATCTTGCTGGAAAAATCCATGTTGTAGCTCATCATCTTGCAGATTTTCTTCAATAGCTTGATGCAGAATTGCACGATATCGCTCTCCGTTTATAGTTTCATAAAAAAAAATCGGTCCAATTATCCTCCTTCTTGACATGGCTACCCAAACGCCAACCTTTTGGGGATGTAGAGATGTTTCGACAAAAATGTGCGGATTTTCTGCTGCCCAAGTCCGGTAATTTTGGCTATTAACGTAACCTGACAAATGTACCCATGCTTCGTCTGAATAAAACGTTAGGTCTAACAAATTGTTATCGTTTAAGCGTTCGTTGAACCAGTGGCAATATTGCACTCGACGATCGTAATCAAGTGCATGTAATTGTTGCACGGAAGAAATTTTGTACGGATGCATGTGTAGCACCTTCTTCAAAGCTTTGTGGCAGGTACCAGTCGATAGGCCTATAAAAAATACATTTTATTTTCTATTACACGTAAACTTAGCCGTACCTGTTTGAGCGGAAAGTCGAGAAATCGATTTTTTGGGACTTTGTTCCATTCGTTGTTGAATATCGTTAACAACATTTTCACTTAAAACAGTCGGTCTGCCGGACTTCCCTTTGCAAATGCAGTGCTTGTTTTCATATCGTGTTATTAGACGTGACCTGTGGTTCTTAAATACATCGTAGTCGATATTAACATCAGGGTACTCTTCGGAAAACTGTTCAATGCACGATTGCAGTGAATAGCTCCAAGTTCCATCAGGGTTTCGGTTACCACTGCGGAAATGTGCCATTAAAATAAAAGCATCTTGCTCTGGTGTGAACACCATCTTCCTACAGCGATACACTAAAAATTCAGAATAACTTAATGACAATTCTCCTTAAAAAATTGTTAACTTACATCAGAATAACTTCGTCTAAGAGCTCTGAAAAGAACTGTTTTGGCTGTTGATCTAAGATAATGTTAAAGAAATTCGAAAAAAACGGTAAACACAAGCAAAGATTGACAGGAGGTGAAATAAACAAATATGCAATTTGGGTATTTTATTTTAACCAACTGTCCGTGTCTACCAACATAAAGAAAAAATATTTAAAGCGGGAAATTTAAATTTGGTCACGTGGGTCTCAGTAATTGATGAAGACCCGGTATAAAAATATAAAATATTGGCTTAATTTTACGATCACAGTCTTTTAATTTTATATACCTACTTACCATAAGAGTCCTTTACAACAATATTCGTTAAATACAATATATAATAAATAATAAAATTATATATATAACACACACACAGTTTATTTATTTAGGCAACTAACTACGTTTCGAGGAACACTCTTTCCCCTTTTTCAAGTTTAATTGACAATGATGTATAAATGAAGTACGCTATCTTATGATAAATTAATTAAATTTAGAACGATTTCGTGTAATGGGTCCTTGGTAGGTTAATTTAGTTGTCAAACTGGGAGAATCTTCATCTGGAGAATTTGAATTTTGAAGGGTCCAAATGGGACCTAATTTAGGAGTTGAGATTGTTAAATCTTGATCTGCAGAATTTGAATTTTGAAGGGTCCAAATGGGATCTAATTTAGGAGTTGAGCTTGTTAAATCTTCAGAATTTGAATTTTGAAGGGTATAAACTGGTTCTAGTGTAGATGTCGAAAAGGTTAAATCTTCATCAGGAGAACTTGAATCTTGAATGTTAAAAATGGGTTTAGATTTTGTCTTGATTATATTGTTCCAAATGCGAGGAAGTCGTAAAATATCCACTTGTTTATTAAGGCAATTTGGTCGTTTTTGAATTTCAATAGTATCTCTAATCAGTCGAGCTTTTAAATTGCTCCAAATACAACATTTAAAAGCTCGGCTGATTAGAGAAGCTATTGAAATTCAAAAACGACCAAATTAGTCCCGGATGGGAGTTAAGGGGAAGAAGAGCAGTTTATTGAACTTGCGTAGGAAGATTGCTAAGAAAATGAGGAAAAGCGGCAATACTGTGGACATAATAAAGTCAGCTGTTACGGCAGCAAATATGGCAGTAAAATGTTTAGGTGGTAGGAAAAATGTAAGCGTGCCTAGAATAATTCCCATACCAAAACAGGGCGGGTTTTTACCATTCCTGATACCCCTATTTGCTGGTCTGTCCGCAGTTGGAGCTTTAGCCGGCGGTGCTGCAGGCATTGCTAAAGCAGTTAATGCATCCCGTGACGCTCGTAAAATGCTAGATAAAACATCACGCCATAATCGCACGATGGATTCGATCGCTATAGGAAATAAAAGTGGCGGTGCACTGTACTTGAAACCTTACAAATCGGGAGGTAGTTTGGCGTTGCATTTACGAAAAAAAAACTTCAACAATTGCCAAAGCGGCCGTTGACAGATGTAGATCTACGTAAGCATGCAAGAGGGTGTGTACCATACTTTAGGGATGTGTTTATGCGAGATAGTATGCCTATATCGCTATGGAAAAATGAATCCGGTGTTATTAATTTAGATAACGAGGGTGTGGCACTCATTGGGTGTCTTACAAAAAACGTGGTACTATGATAGTTTCGGTAATATTCCACCACCACGAGAAGTGATTGAGTATTTCCGCGACTGTAAAATTTATTATAATTACGAGCAAGAGCAACAATTTGGAACAACGAATTGCGGTCATCTGTGCTTAAAATTTCTGTATAAATAACACGCATTTTATCTCGGTACCTGTAGTCACAATGTCGACAACCTTCAGCATAGAGGGCGTTGGGAATACAGCCAGTCATGATTTTTATCCACCCTACACCTTCCATCGGAGAAATTGTACGTAATAGGGGTGGTCGGTTTCTATGGCTGTAACAGTATTAGAAATATTCACGCGGGAAACGATAAATTCTATATTAGGAGAGGTGATAATTCCCACGGAATAGGAATTCCTCACGGTGCATACGAGTTGGAAGAGCTAAGCGCGTATATAAAAGCTCGCATTCCAAATCGCTTTAGTTTACGTACAAATAACAATACGCTCAAGTGCGAACTTAGCTGCGACTTTGATATAGATTTTACTCCAAGAGACTGCATAGGGCGCATGCTCGGTTTCGAATCGAAGATATTGGAAGCGAACGTTCTACATACATCTGCTTTAGATATACAAATCATTAAACATACCAACATTCACATAGAGTGCAATCTTATCCTATCCTATCGCAACGGAAATCCCGCTAAAGTACTTTATGAAATAGACGTTTCTGTTCCACCGGGTTACCGCTTAGATAAAATTCCCAGTAATACTCAATATTTGCAAGTAAATACCAGTAGAATTAGCAATATAACAATAAAGCTGACAAATCAAAAGGGCGAACCAATCGATTTCGGTGAAAGTGAGCCTTTTACAGTACGATTAGAGTTAAAAGAATATGGGGTTACGTATTAATCAAGGTCCACTGCCATCCTTCCTCAATACTATAAATAACCGAGGTAACCGGAAATCTACTTATTCTCAATTGGGACAGGGCCCGGGCACATTAACACCAACAGAAATATTTCTTGGAATCCATTGACCTGAAAGTGCAAAATGGTGGGGGCTGCAGACTCGTTAAACGTCTTTCAAAACGCACGTTTTGATGAGACCGTAATCAAGTCCGATATTCACACCTATCTCCCATACGGAGGGTCTTCGAACTTTGGAGTTTCCAGTGAAATCCGTATATTAACTCAAAATCAAGAACTGATAACCGCCACGTACGTTAGCTTCTTGTACATAGAAGGAAAAATTGAATGGAGTCAGTCACAAGAAGAGGGTGCCATTGCAAAAACATGCAACCTAACAAACAATTTCGCTCCATTAACATATTTTAGACATTTCTTCGAGATCAATTTAAGAACTAATTATTTACGTTTACTATTGTTTACAAATGAGTAACAAATAAAATATTGTACATTATACTCCAGGTAATAGTTTCTACTGGCTCTAGGAGATGACAGGCTCGCCTGACGACTCGCTAGTCAACTTCTCCTATCGCCAGTAAAAACTCACTTACCTGGCTACATTGAACTATATACTCTGTAACTGGAACGGCAAAACTTGTGTTTTTTTTATAGTTAGGTTGGGTAAATATAATGTAAATATCACGCTAATACCACTAACATTATACCTAACTTAGTTGATGATAATGCTATTCACATCGTTCAGTTGGAAGACATTTCAAAAACACCCCGGCGTAATAGTAAGAATCCCGAAGATTTCCCTTTAGAGGGCTCAGAAAGGGAAGTAATCTTAAAAAAACGCCAACGCGAAAATAAAAGGAAAGTGAATCAATCACTACGAGTAGCAGGAAAAGGTTATATCATGTTCGGATCTAAAAACCTAGTACCCCCTCGAGTAATAAAAACCAGATGTGTAGGAACCACTTGTACGAAAAATGGGAGGGCATGTCTTCGATTTACTGAAGATCATCGACGTGCGTTATTCGAAGGATTTTACAGTCTTGGCAGTCTACAGCTTCAAAGAGAGTATATTAGTCAGACATGTATCTGTTGGAGAAACAAAACAAAAAACTACTTCAGGTAATTCTAGGAGAAATAAAACCATTACATATTTTTTTCCTTTAAATAGTGAACGTTTAAAGGTATGCAAAATATTTTTTATTAACACACTGGGTGTATCGGAAAAAACTATAAGGACATCTGTAGCAAAAGTTACTGAAACTGGAGTAATAGAAAAAGAAAAGAGAGGAGGAAGAAAAGATAGCATGATCGATAGGGATATAGCTATACGAAATAGTATTACTCAGCATCCATACATCATCCTAAAAAAAACCAATGCGGTCTTTGTATAACGTATAGGACAGGAAATGAGGAAACCAAGGAAAAACTAAAATACGATACTCATATTGCAGAAAAAATTAAAGTACGAGAAATCAAAACACAATGTAAAATCGCAGCAACAAATAATTCCGAAAATAATTTGTGTGCGGTGTTTGATTTACAGCAGGTAATTTATTTACCTATATGCAATGAAGGTGCAATTTTTTATAAAAATCGGCTCTCGGTTTACAACTTGACCGTTTACTCATAGCGTCAAAGGATTGCTCTTGTTACACTTGGCATGAGGGTATCAGCAGACGAGGAGCTTCAGAGATCGCAACCGCCCTTTATTATTTTTTGAAAAACGTGGACTCCCAAAATATACAAACTGTTAGTTTGTTTTCAGACGTCTGTAGTGGACAGAATAAAAATTCAGTAGTAGCCTCAATGATGTTGTATATAGTTAGCATTAGTGTCAACATAAAAGTTCTCAGTTTGCGTTTTTTTGAAGCATATCATGGACAAAGTGAAGGTGATTCTGCCCACAGCGCCATAAGTAGGGTAGACTGGGGTAGGTTCGGACATTTTTTGTTAAGCAGATTTTTTTACTATTATTTTATTTAAACTAAATCTTCTAAAGCTGAAAATATATTGCTTCATATGTTTTTTAACTAATAACCTAGCAATTTAAGAACAAACTTCTCCAGTTTTTTACAAAAAAAGGCAAAACAAAAAAGTGTTAATTGTCCAAAGGTGCCCCATGGTGGGGCAGTTTTGGACACGCATGGGGTACGTTCGGATATGTTTCATACATAGTTTTGACTTTCAAAAGGTATATTTAAACGTTAAAATTATTTGACATTTAAGGAAGAAAAATTGACATTGAATTTTAAGAAACTTGAAAGACGAGCATTTCCAGTAACAGAAGTTGGCCTAGGCAGTTTCCCCACTATTTCTGATCTTGTTATGGTTGAAATATCATCCACGGTGGGAAAGTGGAAACGGTTGTGTGTGTTCCTCAAATATTTTATGACAAACTCGCCGTTTTCTGCAAGCTGTATCACTTGCCCAACGTAATGAATCACTGTTTTCTTGGTGGGAAATTGTACCAGAACGTAGTCGTCACACAAAATCTCCTCATCATCTGCAAAAAAGTAGTAGGTAGACCAATTTAAAAAAAACTAATTATTTTTTACCTAAAAGCTTAGAGAATTCATCGCAATCAGATTCCGTCATGTCAATGTCTGAGTCAGATGAAGAGTCCAGAAATTTGTTCTTTTTTGTCATAAATTTAAAAGATTCTGAATTAGAATCTGAAGATGTATCACTTTCTTTGGGTATTTTCGTTCTCTTTCTGGTATTATTCTTATTTCCCTTCTTCTGGATATTCTGTGTTATTGTGGGTTTTCTACTTTTAAGTGTTTGAATGCTGGTTTTATTTATTACTAATTTTTTCTTGGTTCCAGATTTGTCTAACTTCAACTTCCTTATTTCTTCTAATTCTTCAATTCGAGTTTTCTCTGGCGTGCTTGTGTAAATTCTTGATTTTCCTACACGAGATTTCCTGTTTGTTTTTCGAGGCGCTGCTTTTGGGAACGGTTTTATATCTGATGGTTTCAATATGTGCAATGAAACGATATTGATCAATGGCTTTGTTGCTTCTTTCACAATTTCATTAACTATTGAACGCATCATTGCTGTTACATCGTGTGTGAATTTGTTTTCAGAATTGGTCGATAAATTGTTGGCAGACAAAGAAATAGATGCCTGATTTATATGGAAATTGTCTTTTTCAGATGGAGAAAGGTCAACGTGGTTAACATCTTGGTCAACCGATTTAACACTGGGATCGACAATGGTGACCAATTTTTCAGAATCTTCGTTTCTTTCAGGTTGTGGGTTTGTTCGGTCTGTAGCGTATGCTCCAAAGAAGTCTTCCTCTGAAAAAATTAGTCTGTTGATGGGCCACAATCCGGTGCTTGAAAAACCGCTTATAATATTTTTAGGCGTAAAACTTTGCAGGTAGGGTTCTGATGTCAGTTTGGCAATATCATAAATTGTTACAGGTCTTCCCGGGTTGCTCGAGATGTGATCATTAAAAGATACCTTGCATTTTTGTTTAAAAGGTCCATACACGGTTTTGTCAAGATGTTGCATTTTGTGTGTACAATGTGGTGGAAACGATACCAATACTATTCCATTTTCGCGTGAATAGTTGATAGCCTCAACTGACACATGAGTCTCATGGTTATCCATTAACAAAAGTATGGGATGCATTTTACTGCTCTGAGTTTGAATTTTTATGTGTTCTAATAATTTGACAAATAATTCGGCAGTCATCCAACCTGATTTTGAGCCATAACCTATGGCACCGGGTACAGAACCATTTAAAAAATGATTTTTCATGCGGATGCGAGGATATATATACATCGGAGGGATTGTGTTACCCGTAGCGGAAACTACGCCGCAAAATGTAACTAATGTGCCCCTTTCCCCAGAAACACACTGACCAACAACTCTTTTGCCAGTTTCTGCTATCACTTTAGGTGCCTGAATGACTGTAGATATACCAGTCTCATCTGTATTCCAAATACGACTCGGATCAAACTTGTATTTGTCTTGTACCTGAATATAATTATTAAAAAATTCATCAACATTATGTTTATTAAAAGCCGACGCCCGTGCAACACTGGTGTTTTCGGGTTTTCTCAATGATAGTCTTGGATGGCGCTTCATAAACAACCGCATCCATTCGACGCCAGCAATTTCGTTTTCTTTCCACTGTATAGGAAAAGTTTTTTGCAATTTAACTGCATACTGATACGCCAATTTCCGAGTTGCCTGATATGTCAAACCATATAAAATTTGTGATGATTGCTTAAGATATGATTCAAGTTCATTTTCTTCGTTTACAGAAAATATTTGCCGAGTAGCATATTTTGAAAGGCCTGAAATTTGCAACGAGCCTTCATCACTGTCATTTCCAGAATCAGAATGGGCAATTTGCCTCTTGGCCTTTGAAACTCTGTCATGAAGCGTCGATTTTTTTACACCAAATGTGCTAGCAGCAAGTCGTATCGACATATTATTTTGAATTACATTTGAAACAGCTGTTTGGATTGTTTCTTCAGGAACCTCGGGTCGATTTCGTTTTTTAACGTAATTTCTAACCATGCTAAATAAACGTTATATATTATAATCCAAATGAAACAAGCTTAACAACAAAGTGGGGCACCTCCGGACAGTCCGAATGTGCCCCACACTATACTGTCCGGTTGTGCCTCACATGCACATCATGTAAACACTTTAAAAAATCTGAGAATTTTGAACTTGCCGCTTCTTAAAATATAGGTTATGTAATGTGAAAATATGATACTTTATGCCTAATATACTTTGCAATAAAAAAAATACAAAACTAAATAGTGCAAATCCTTAGGAGTAGATGGCCATAATACTTACTTCAGGTAGCGTTTTACGACTTTTAATAATAACTTCAAAATCACTTAAAATACCGGCACGAAATTTTGACACACGGATTGAACAAAGCACTGTAACCAACTGTTAAAATATGAAATCACATTTCGCTATGGAAGGCGGTAAAATCAAATTGTCCGGAGGTGCCCCATGTCCGAACCTGCCCCGGTCTACCCTA
>NW_022170249.1:4934841-4943915 GCF_008802855.1 Photinus pyralis
CATTGAATAAAAACACTATAAGAAGCCTAACGCTTATGGAAGAAAGCGCGACAAATCCCCTTGCACCCGCATTGGTTGTGATCACCGAACTCTGTTTGCGGTAAATAGGAGGAAAGCAAATTCTCATTCTTCTCAGTTTAAGAATCGACACTATTGACAGTGTTTCCATTATATTCTCAGTTCAATCTCTGTCGCGCTTTATTTCCACGGGGTTAGGCTTCTTATAGTTTTATTATTCAATGGTATAATGTAATAAATAAATACTCACCTTCCGGGTACAAACTGAACAAAGTACAATCGGATAACCTCATTTGCTAGACTGTACACCGAAAACACTTTGTCCCTTAATGCTCGATGTAGGAGAAATATTGCGGCTCTCCCCGTTTTATTCGCAGTATGCATCCTATTAGCATTGTAAGTTAATAACTCCTCTTTCAATCGATTCAACCCCTCCTCTTTATCCAAATAGTGTTTAGAGTAAAATTTCTCGACCAAATCATTTGCAAACACCAGTATGGGAAGTGCCGCTTGTTTTCGTTCTCTTTCAGTTAATTTGGATGTTGTCTTAGTCTCGCATTCCATCTGGCATTCACGTAGGAATTCGTTAGTCTGCGAACTGAATACTAATTGTTATCGGCAGACTGGAGGCATTTGTACTTACTGTCTTAAGGTGGGTAACGGTTTCTCTTCATATTGTTCGTAGCTTGTTTTAGTAATCGCTCCCGCTGATTTGTTACGCCGTCTTAAGGAGCCCCTCGTCTGTATATTGGTCGGGCTTCCAGTACAGGGCGAGCCTGTTTTCGGACTTGGATGTCTCGGATTGTGTATAGGTGAAACTGATCCTTGGCTTAAGCAGGTCACGCTAGGGGAAGGTATTCGTTTATCTGCTTTGCTTGTAGGTGACATCACATTCCTATGTGACGAATCTTCATCTACACATTCGTCGTTTTGTAAGCACACCTAGTGTCTATAAGTAGTAGTTGTAAATTGCACAATTCCTAGTACTTACACCGTTTGCTTCCAGCAATTGTTCTACAAATAAATTTGCATAGGCTTCCTGTCGAAACTCCTCCATTTGTTTCTTTTTGTGTCTGGCTCTTTCGTAATCCTCCATTTCAATCGCGTGTCTTTTTTCCAAATCATACTTCCCTAGGCGTTCTCCAACTATTCGAAGCCTTTCTATAGTTTGCTTAAGTTTTCTGGCATACTCGTACCGTTCACCTTAGATTATGAGACTTGAGTGCAACGAAATTTTGATCGTACCTACCTAATACTGCTAAATGTTTTTTCAGTTCCATTTCTCTAATTGTATTTGCTACACCCACATCCACATACATTTCAAAGGCCAAATCGTCATAAGGAGATACATATTCTGGATCACTTATTAAGGCATTTAATTTATCTGCGATGCTTTCATTTTCAATGGACCGTTTCCTTGCTTCAAGTTCATTACCCAACACATTTACAGCTATTACACTTACCTAAAAATGCGTATCAAAAAGACATAACTGATACGAGACTTACCTACCTGGTTATTCACATTATATGCATTCGTGTGGTTTTTACCTAACTTTAATTTTAAAAATGTAGCAACACAAGGTGGTACACTGACAGATTTCAATTCTCTACTCTTAAACATGGAACTTTGGTTGTCAGATAATGTAATATATCCTATATAATCCCAGTTTATATTTACAACATCTTCTATAGTATTTGTGTCTTGGTTGCTTGCAAATAATTCTATTTTGGAAGCTACATTTACCAATACAATAGATCAGTTTCATATACCTATTCAAATGGTAGGTACTTACGAATTAAATATTGATGCGCTAAGACTTGAACTTTTGTCAACAAACACTGTTTTTCTAATTGTAGCATAATTTCTTGAGGAAAATCGCAATTCTTTGCTGACTGCCATCCTTTTACTACCGGACTATGATTGTTTAACTCGCTTGACTTAAATTTAGGATCTTCACCTTAAAATGCAATCTTCCCATAAACTAAATACTGCTAATGATTAATTATTTACCTGTGGCATGTATTACGCTGAATTTAATTTTTTTGGGCATATTAGAAATTCATTTTGTCTAAATGCGTTAATTAATATTTCATTCTCTTTATTTTTTAAGTTAATTAAAGTTATTAATGTATCGCAAATACTATTGATGCCCTTACAGTAATATTTGTGCATCATTTGAAAAGCTTTTTCATTCTTACGTTTTCAAGAGTATTGATTTTCTTCTATTTCATCTTCTCTTTCATACTACCTACATATTTTCAGAATGAATAGTATGTAACTAAACTCAATCTCTGCTTATACCTATATATGTATACTGATACTTTATTGTTATTAACAAATAGAATATGTATCTACATTAAAATTAACAACTAAAGTTTTAGGTGTATAGGTACAATTTCCCAAACAATTTCCTATATTTGTGATTTTGTTTCAACAGTAGCTTTCTACTGGATTCTACCGATTCTACGTATAAATACGTAAAATAGTCAGTTTTTACCTTTTTAGCGCATTTTTGCAAATTTTTTTTGGTAAAAAGTAGCTTTTAATCTCATTTTGGCTGGCTGGCTGGCTGGCAGTAAATGCGCGCCCGTAGAAAAATGCTTGTAAAATGACAAGGAGTGTACATGTAACTATCGGGACTGTGTAATTTTGTTCTGCCAAAATTTGACACCGCCCGTTGCAATGCAGCCAAACTTAAGGGAAATATTCGATTAATTTTGATGCTCGAGGGGGGCTCGGGATTTTTGTTCTGCCAAATTTGTCACCGCACCGTTGCTATGCAACCAAACTTTCGGGAAATATTCGATAATTTTGAAGCTCGAGGGGTATTTGGCTAGATTATTTTTCACATTTAACAGTCGACCAATGAAAACGCCGTATTCAAAGCTACTGGAGAGAATTATTTCGGATATTTTTCGGATATACCCCTGCTTGTTGCTAGACAGCGAAAATATTTTTGAAACAAATAGCAACCCATGTCTATAAAGACATTTGTTTAACAACGCTTAGTAATCGTAATTTTGACGTTTGTAAGTTAATACAAGTTTAGTGCAACATTTTCTCTAAAATGAGTCGTTTCGGTGTAGAATCGCTACAAAATATACAAGAAAAAACTAAGGAAAATGTGCCGTTAAACACCATTAAAACCAAAAACATGGTTTGGAAACAGTTTTCTTCCTTTTGCGCCGACAGGAATATTGAATTAATGGAAACCACTTCAAATGAACAACTCGCTAATATTTTAACAGATTGGGCTTTCAACATGCGAAAATCGAACGGAGAAAATTATAAAGAAAATGTGGTGAAAACTATGTGGAACCAGACTGCAAAAATGATACAAGACAAGTACTTCAACGAATTCAACAGAGAGATTGACCCATTCAAAAACCCAACTTTTAAAGTAGCTAGGGATGCGAGAAATGCGAAAAGGCGCACACTTCAGGTCGATCCAACCAAACGTACCACCAGTTCAACGGCTTTGGACAAAAAAGACATAATAGCTATGATGAACGTCTGGAACGAAAATACACCAGAGGGATTGCAACGAAAACTATTTATTATCATTTCCGTGGAATTGGCTTGGAGGGGGAATGAAGGACTAACGGCACTCGTGCATCACTTTAAGGAGGAATTGGGAAACGATGGTATTTATACTGGTAGAATTGAATACAATCCTGTGTTCACAAAGACAACACAAGGTGGAGAACGGAAGTGCGCAAATAGTAAGTGGCTAATTGCAAATGAAGAGGCTCTCGATTACTGTCCGGTAAGGTTGTTAAAGTTATTGTCTTTTCGAGATAAAAATATAAAGACGGACCGTTTATTTTTAACTGTAAACCCCAATTGGAGAGATTAGCAAGGTGTTGGCTGGTACAAAGACGTTCCTGTAGGAAAAAATGTTATGGGAAAATGGATGAACGATTCTGCAAAACGCGCTGGGCTTAACACTACCGACAAGAAAATAACGAACCACTCGAGCAGGGCCACTGCTGTATCCACACTTGCAAAATCTGGAGTTGGGGAGCAGCAAATTATTAAAATTACCGGGCACTCCAATGTCAATTCAATAAAACCATACTTGCAGCTAGATAAGGAGCACCATGAACAAATATTAATGAAAATGCGGCAAGATCCTACATCTACAGTTGAAATGAATTCGGCTACCTCCACAAGCTATAATGCCCCTAAAACAAACAATAATGTCTACAACAACTCTACCTTCAATTGTACTAATTAATTGTATGCAATCTGCAGTTTTGTAATTGTGTAATGTAAATAACTTAATGATTATTGGTGATAAATTATTAAATTTCAAATAAAAAATCTTGAAACTAAGACAAGAATTGGTGAAGTGGTTTACTTTCCAAATTTGAAAAATAATCAAGAGTATAACAAAAACCGAGACAAAGATAAATTTATAGGTATCTGAGAATTCCAACAGTTTTTCTGGTTACGGTAGGTTTGAGGCAAAGTATAAAATTACAACGGTCGAAAAATTTAAACCGGTTAGCTACCCCCCTACAAGGGTTCCATTTGCTATAAAAATGCTGTGAGAGATGAACTCGATAGACTTGTGGGTACAGAGGAAGGCTATCGTGAAGGTTGAAGAGATAGACCCGCAAGCTAGCATAAACCAAATGGTTATCGTGGAAAAGAGTAACGGTAAGTTTGGCATTTATGGATTCACTGTTTTACCGTATGGACTCTCTAATTCCCAAGACTTGTTCCAAGAACAGATCGAAAGTAAGTTTGGTGACTTGGAAAATGTGCAGCTGCTCCATGATGATATGATAATCATGGGAATAGACAAAGAGGAACATGACAGGGCAGTCGAACAAGTGATAAGAAGAGCAAAAGAAATGGGCGCTAAATTTAACAAAGAAAAATTCCAGTACTGCCAAAAGCAAGTCAAATTTATGGGACAAGCTTTTTCAGAGAAGGGCATGGAAATAGATCCAGAGAGGATCGAGTCTCTTCGCAAATTACAAAGCCCAAAAGACAAAACTGAACTGCAGAGAATTATAGGTAGTTTCAATTATGTTAGTAGGTAAGTACCTACATTCCAAATAGGTATGGCCGATCACATTAAACCTCTTTGTCAACTGTTAAAATCTAATGCTGACTTCAAGTGGCTTCCTTTACAACAACAATATTTCGAAAAGTTAAAAGTGATAATTACTAAATCCCCAGCACTACTACCATTTGATCCTATAAAAAGAAAACAATCTTACAATGTGATGCTTCTAAAAATGGGATAAGACATCAAACTCTGTCATTAATGCTTTTCAAGATGTATTCACCAAGTTTGGATACCCACAAGGCACAAATTTTAATAGCTGACAACTACCTACCTTTTATATCCCAGAAATGTCTAAATTATTATCGTGGAAAGGATACCACTGTAGCATGTACTCCCGAATGGCCTTGTAGAAAAAGCGGTCAACATTTCAAAACAGATTTTACGGAAAAGCGTAGAAACAAACACTGATTTTCGAGAGAGGCAATGGAATACAACAATACAGAGATAATCTCTCTTCAAGCCTCTCCAGTTCAAATTCTCCAAAGCAGATCACTAAGAACTCGGCTACCAACAATCGGCAAAAATTTGGAACTTCAGATAAAAAATAACGTGTACGATATCTTGTGTAAGCAACAAAAACAAATTAAAATTCACTATGACAAAACTGCAAGGAGAAATGCAACCGATTTTAAAACGGGGGATAAAGTAGTAATTAAAAATAGCAAAGACATAATTTGGCACAAAGCGATAGTTATAGAAAAAGCCAAAGAGCCTAGATCATATGGGGCATAAAAAAGAACACAATAACAAAATAGTAAGACGAAATTCAAACCAAATGAAACCATCGATTACAAAATCTTGTACAAATGATCATGTTTTAGATCCTGAATTCTATCCTGACCTAGTTTATAAGAAAGACACCAACAATGACATTTTTAACAAACCCAGTAGTTCAAGAGTTGAGCATAATCCTAGCAGTTGATCATGATAGTTATAAGCCTAAGAGTGTTTAAGTCAAAAAGTGACTTCAAAGAAACCATCTCGGAAACCATACAATCTCGAGACCAAACCACCCAATATTTCAAAATCAGGTCGTGTAATAAAAACTCACCATAAATTAAATCTTTGAGGAGAAGGTGTTTGGTATTACCACCATACCATGTTGCAATCATGTGTAATCGCCTAGCATAAGTTAATAGTAAGGGAAGTGACAGATGTAATAGATATCGTCTCAGAGTAAGATGTAAGATCTTTATTTCTTACTCTGAGGATATCGTCACTTGCAGATGTGTTCCACACTGACTCCCTATACTGCGCAAACGCAAGCGCGCTAAAATTTGAATTTGCTTTAACGTGCCACCGTTTGTTTTGTTTATAATACCTGTTCCTGCTGACCAAATGTCGCTGTATTTTCGGAAAGAATATGTTCTTCTTCTCGAATTAAAGCCTTCGGTCACTACTGTGAATTCCAGTTAAATACATTATAGCGCCAACTTGAAAGCAAACCTCTACTTTAGCTATCAGTCATGATCCTTGTAGTCTGGTTTTTTGTGATTCGTTCAGCACCGGACTCTCTCTTTACCATAGGTCAATGTTGGTCTGTAACGTTATTGCTGTAAGTAAATGTCATTAACTCTTTCTAATTAACTATTACAGTACTTACCGAAGCAGTTTCCTAATATCGCCTTTGGCATATTCTATGACCATGCACTCCAAATGTAGATAACAACAAAATTCATCTTGATAACATGGCATTTTCATATACCTACTACATATAATAGGTAAGCAGGTAAGCTAAATTATCTTCAATTATAACGTTTGCAGGTTATGTGTATATTATTTACCCCTTACACTTGACAGCTGTACACAAATTCAAATTTTAGCGCGCTTGCGTTTGCGCAGTACAGGGAGTCAGTGTGGAACACATCTGGCAGTGGTGCGCAGTGGGTTGCGTTTTGCCGCTCGCTATTCGGGAGGGTGTGGTCGTATTCCCGCTGCGACTGCTCTGTCTGGGGTTTTTGTAGAGGGATTTCCTTAGGAGTACGTAGCTTCGCATTCTTATCCGAAACTCGCGGGAGAAACGGCAGAAACTAAATTTTTATTCCGACAAAAGCGTGGACGCAGGCGACCGGCGCCGACAAGTTTTAACCTGCTTTCACTCCGTACACGCTAATTCGAAAACATTATATGATTTCCAAAGCGAGAAGCGCGAGTCGGCGCTGGTAACCGGCAAGCGAGAAACTTGCCTCCACTCTGTTCGTACCCTACGCTCGCGAGCAAGTACCCAGCTCTATACTGACCATAAAAATGATACCCGCCTAAATTAATTAAAAACGAGATTCTCATCGAACAAGATAGTCATTAGTCCGCGACCAAGAAATGTTTGAATATTGGGCTATGAATAAATAACGATTTGAATTTTGAAACCAAAATGAAGTAGCGTCGACAGAACTCATCCAAGTAAATTATCTAAAGGGGCGACTAGCAGCTGCAGCATGCGTTGAGGTGTTTTTTTTAAGTTTGAAAAATAGAAACAAAATAAAATGTTTCAAAAAATCAAATTATTTTCAAATCTACATGTTTCTTTAATTGCGGCACAGTTCCAGTTTGTTTAAACACTTATCACCCTTAACAAGTAGGTATAGAACTAGTTTGATAACTCCGAGAAAGAGACTGTGCAACTCACACCAAAATCAAAACTCCCACGCCAAAACTAATGAACCCACGAACACATGATCATCAAGTAACAACCTGTCTAGTTATAAGACCTACGTTGTGTTGTGAAACGAATGCGGTTGTGTGGTGTCTGCTCGGAAGGATCGATGAACCAACATAAAGAAAAAGTTGAGTGGAGAGACATTTAATAAACGTTAAAACATTCAACTCCAGAAATACAACAAGAGTTACCCTCTCATAACAACGAGAAGTAGCTCTAAGGTCTTCATTGTTAAAAAGGCAAGTGAAAACCTTTTGGAAATGTACTCACTTACATTCTTACTTCCTTTTTTCAAATTTGCATTTTACGAATACATTATAATTTTAACCCTTAATATTGGTCCTAGTTGGCATTTTAAAAACTACCGTCATTCGAAATCCGATTAAATTTATTCAAACGAATTAATTATATTTCATTGTAGCTAAATAAGCCGATAGCGATTTAACACTTGCAGCATAGATAGATGCACTTAAGCTATTTTACTCGGCTCATTTTAGCGAGAAACATTTCCACAAAAATAAAAGTCTCTGTGAGATCGAAAGAACTTCAGCGCATTTTTGCGTGGCAAGATCAGGATTCAATTAGCCACTTTTGACCTCAACCCATTCAATAAGAGATCTTGTCGAAGGCTACTACATTCACTTTGTCGTAACGCGCTTCCACTTTCCCGCGTGCACCCCGCATTCGCGAAGTTTTGACTCCACCATCAGTAAAATCTGTCGGGGGCTACCACATTCCCTTGACGGTACCCAGCTTCGGTCCCCGTTCACCCGCCAATTCGCGTTTGAAGATTGATTCCACCATCAGGTGGATCGTTTACGGGGGCTAACCAACATTCCTTTGTTGTCCCACTCCGACGCACCGTTTCACCCCAAAGTCGCGTGTGAAGTTTCAACTCCACCATAAGTTAGATCTTTTCGGAGGCACCACATTTCCTTTTTTGGTGCATACTTAATTACACCCACATTTTGGTGATTTCCTAAAAAAAACTTACGACAAGATAGTAGCCTAATTTTGGGGCACGTCTCATTGCTCGAGCTCTTATTGCGACACGAGAAAAAAAAAAAAAAACAAAAGAGAGACAACGCGATTCGCGGATTTTACGAAACGTTAACCGCGGTGACAAAATTCGCAACAGAAGGTAAAAGGCGCGTAATTTCGCCCCTAGGACAGACAAAAAAAAAATTACCGCCACGCAGGAGTTGTCGCGTTTACACTCTTTCCGAACGACATCAATTTTGAAAAAGGACGGACCAAAACTGTAGTAGAAGATAGGAAAAAACTGAAAAACCTTCACGTCAGTAAACTACGCCTCCCAC
>NW_022170249.1:4944015-4950427 GCF_008802855.1 Photinus pyralis
ATCTAAATTTCTAAGATAATAAGAACCGCTCTCCGAATGAAACGCTTGGTGTATTATTTTTCGAACTGTGAGGCACTAAGGAACAAAATTGTATTAAAATTTCTGAACAGCACTTTATGCACTCTACTAGAAGACCGTTGTCGCATTCATCAGTAACGTATACCTACCTACGTAATCAAAGAGGCAAGAGCTTATTGTTTACTGTGTATAAATCTTTAACGAAATGCGCGAGGCTTACCTTTTTCATTCAGTACCTAATTAATTTTCGTTTTTAAATAATGTGGGCAACAGATGCTGTTCTGTTCTGCGGAATATTAATTCTAATTATTACAAACGGCTATTTTTTTGCCTGCGCTGTCGAACACAGAAAAATGAAGACGAAATCGATTATTATGGTCCAGATGATGGATCGTTTAAAAGATTTTCACTTGTAAGTAGACGTTATGCTATTAGATACTCAAAATATCATTTGATTTTCCATACGATTAGGTCGACACGGAATTGGACATGGTGTAAATCAGAGCAACAAGCAACGCCGTAAAATTATTGTACCAAAAATAAATAGATTTTTTACTACGGCTACTACCTACCTCTTTATCTTAAAAGCTGTTCTACTTTTTCGCTATTTGGTTCGTTATGGTGTTGAGGCTTGCACCAAGGAAGGATTTTTTCTGCGATTATTACTAAAAAAGTTACAGCAAAAAATCGAACACAGTTAATGTGGAAACGCGCTTTTTATAAATCGTTTACGGTTACTTTTTTAACTTGTTTATTATACCTTCAACCATTGCTGCGTCCGCAGGAAAGTTGCGGAACAATACTGTAACGGAAACGCTCCAGACATGACGTCGCCTTTGGCGCTCTGGAATTTTCTAGACGCGCGATGGTGGGGATGTTTGCAGCGTGTCTGGTAATTGCGCGAATGTTCTGGACTTACATTGCTTGCGTGTATAGATGGTTGCGGACTGAACATCGCGGCAGTCTACNCGAAGTGTGTGATATAAACAATCGATATAAATTGTACGGTTTTTATAGTGTTTTAGTTTTGTTTAATAAACATTGATATAAATCGAACCCGAATTTATAAATCACGTTACAATACGTTTATTGTTAATTATCGCCAAGGTTAATTTTACATTCAGTTGGCATCTTTACTGCGTCCGATGTGCTTTGTGAAAAGACGCAGCGTAGCAAAAGAATACTACAATTCTGCTGTAATTTCATAAATCAATAAATAATAATAATAATAGTCCTTTATTAACGAGCCTGCTAGCGAGTACATAATTTTGCGATGTCTCTACGTCTGTCCACCCAAGGAAGAACTTTCGTTTGCTATATGTATTAATTTAGTTTAAAAAAAACCAGACTTTTAAATATAAAAGAGATTGACATGAAATGTCATGTACTAAACTGAAATTGAAATGCATTGCTATTAAATAAAACAAAATTAAGCAAATTAGTTTAAAAAAAAAATTGTGTGGCTCATAATTCCTCCACTTTTTTGCGCATTTCCTCCGAAAAAACAAAAGTAACTTTTACTGTACCTACTGCAACCGTCTGTGTTCCAAATTGGGAAGTGATTGCATTGAGACCACCCCCATTTATTTGGAAACATCGACACTACATTGTTAATTTATAATTAAATTTATTGCAGCATATTTTCTTTCTTTTGCAGGACTATGTTACAGTGTATTTACAGGGTGCTTCATCTGGGGGCGAGTGACGTATGTTAGGTCGTTGATTGTTACATATTGCACTTGGCATTGAGAATTAATTACTCATGTTTTGCCACAGGTTCCTTTGTTTTGTTGTAATGTGAACCAAACTGTACACAAGCTGACAGACATTTTGTTCATACCGAAGATTTATTTCCTCTTTGACAAAGCAGACAAATGGTGGAGAACAAATTAACCCTTAGTATTTAAAGTTCCCTTCAGATATGGATTTCATCTGTGTCTCGTGAACAGTTACATTCAGGAATCTACTCAGTTCAATTCCAATCTGCACACAAGCTGACAGACAATTCATATCGTACATTTAATTCTTTGACAGAGCCGACAAAAATGGTGGAGAGCAAATTAACCCTTAGTATTTAAAGTTCCCTTCAGATATGGATTTCATCTGTGTCTCGTGAACAGTTGAATTCAGGAATCTACTCAGTTCAATTCCAATCTGTACACAAGCTAACAAACACTTGCTCATAATTATAGATTTATTTCTTCTTTGACAAAGCAGACAAATGGTGGAGCACAAATTATCCCTTAGTATTTAATATTTTACCTTCAGATATGGATTTCATCTGTGTCTCGTGAACAGTTGAATTCAGGAATGTACTCAGTTCAATTCCAATCTGTACACAAGCTGACAGACACTTGCTCATATTATAGATTTATTTCCTCTTTGACAAAGCAGACAAACGGTGGAGAACAAATTAACCCTTAGTATTTAATAACTCCTCTTCAGATATTATGGAATTCATCTGTGTCTCGTGAACAGTTAAATTCAGGAATCTACTCAGTTCAATTCCAACCTGTACACAAGCTGACAGACACTTATAGATTTATTTCTTCTTTGACAAAGCAGACAAATGGTGGAGCACAAATTATCCCTTAGTATTTAATATTTTACCTTCAGATATGGATTTCATCTGTGTCTCGTGAACAGTTGAATTCAGGAATGTACTCAGTTCAATTCCAATCTGTACACAAGCTGACAGACACTTGCTCATATTATAGATTTATTTCCTCTTTGACAAAGCAGACAAACGGTGGAGAACAAATTATCCCTTAGTATTTAATAACTCCTCTTCAGATATTATGGAATTCATCTGTGTCTCGTGAACAGTTAAATTCAGGAATCTACTCAGTTCAATTCCAACCTGTACACAAGCTGACAGACACTTGCTCATATTATAGATTTATTTCTTCTTTGACAAAGCAGACAAAAGGTGGAGCACAAATTATCCCTTAGTATTTAATATTTTACCTTCAGATATGGATTTCATCTGTGTCTCGTGAACAGTTGAATTCAGGAATGTACTCAGTTCAATTCCAATCTGTACACAAGCTGACAGACACTTGCTCATATTATAGATTTATTTCCTCTTTGACAAAGCAGACAAACGGTGGAGAACAAATTAACCCTTAGTATTTAATAACTCCTCTTCAGATATTATGGAATTCGTCTGTGTCTCGTGAACAGTTGAATTCAGGAATTTACTCAGTTCAATTCCAACCTGTACACAAGCTGACAGACACTTGCTCATATTATAGATTTATTTCCTCTTTGACAAAGCAGACAAACGGTGGAGAACAAATTAACCCTTAGTATTTAATAACTCCTCTTCAGATATTATGGAATTCATGTGTCTCGTGAACAGTTAAATTCAGGAATCTACTCAGTTCAATTCCAACCTGTACACAAGCTGACAGACACTTGCTCATATTATAGATTTATTTCTTCTTTGACAAAGCAGACAAATGGTGGAGCACAAATTATCCCTTAGTATTTAATATTTTACCTTCAGATATGGATTTCATCTGTGTCTCGTGAACAGTTGAATTCAGGAATGTACTCAGTTCAACTCCAATCTGTACACAAGCTGACAGACACTTGCTCATATTATAGATTTATTTCCTCTTTGACAAAGCAGACAAACGGTGGAGAACAAATCAACCCTTAGTATTTAATAACTCCTCTTCAGATATTATGGAATTCATCTGTGTCTCGTGAACAGTTAGAATTCAGGAATCTACTCAGTTCAATTCCAATCTGTACACAAGCTGACAGACACTGGCTCATATTATAGATTTATTTCTTCTTTGACAAAGCAGACAAATGGTGGAGAACAAACTAACCCTTAGTACTTAAAGTTCCCTTCAGATATGGAATTCATCTGTGTCTCGTGAACAGTTACATTCAGGAATCTACTCAGTTCAATTCCAATCTGTACACAAGCTGACAGACACTGGCTCATATTATAGATTTATTTCTTCTTTGACAAAGCAGACAAATGGTGGAGAACAAATTAACCCTTAGTATTTAAAGTTCCCTTCAGATATGGATTTCATCTGTGTCTCGTGAACAGTTTAATTCAGGAATCTACTCAGTTCAATTCCAATCTGTACATAAGCTGACAAACACTTGCTCATATTATAGATCTATTTCCTCTTTGACAAAGCAGACAAATGGTGGAGAACAAACTAACCCTTAGTACTTAAAGTTCCCTTCAGATATGGATTTCATCTGTGTCTCGTGAACAGTTACATTCAGGAATCTACTCAGTTCAATTCCAATCTGTACACAAGCTGACAGGCACTGGCTCATATTATAGATTTATTTCTTCTTTGACAAAGCAGACAAATGGTGGAGAACAAACTAACCCTTAGTACTTAAAGTTCCCTTCAGATATGGATTTCATCTGTGTCTCGTGAACAGTTACATTCAGGAATCTACTCAGTTCAATTCCAATCTGTACACAAACTGACAGGCACTGGCTCATATTATAGATTTATTTCTTCTTTGACAAAGCAGACAAATGGTGGAGAACAAACTAACCCTTAGTACTTAAAGTTCCCTTCAGATATGGAATTCATCTGTGTCTCGTGAACAGTTACATTCAGGAATCTACTCAGTTCAATTCCAATCTGTACACAAGCTGACAGACACTGGCTCATATTATAGATTTATTTCTTCTTTGACAAAGCAGACAAATGGTGGAGAACAAACTAACCCTTAGTACTTAAAGTTCCCTTCAGATATGGATTTCATCTGTGTCTCGTGAACAGTTACATTCAGGAATCTACTCAGTTCAATTCCAATCTGTACACAAGCTGACAGACACTGGCTCATATTATAGATTTATTTCTTCTTTGACAAAGCAGACAAATGGTGGAGAACAGATTAACCCTTAGTATTTAAAGTTCCCTTCAGATATGGATTTCATCTGTGTCTCGTGAACAGTTTAATTCAGGAATCTACTCAGTTCAATTCCAATCTGTACATAAGCTGACAAACACTTGCTCATATTATAGATCTATTTCCTCTTTGACAAAGCAGACAAATGGTGGAGAACAAACTAACACTTAGTATTTAAAGTTCCCTTCAGATATGGATTTCATCTGTGTCTCGTGAACAGTTACATTCAGGAATCTACTCAGTTCAATTCCAATCTGTACACAAGCTGACAGACACTGGCTCATATTATAGATTTATTTCTTCTTTGACAAAGCAGACAAATGGTGGAGAACAGATTAACCCTTAGTATTTAAAGTTCCCTTCAGATATGGATTTCATCTGTGTCTCGTGAACAGTTTAATTCAGGAATCTACTCAGTTCAATTCCAATCTGTACATAAGCTGACAAACACTTGCTCATATAGATCTATTTCCTCTTTGACAAAGCAGACAAATGGTGGAGAACAAACTAACCCTTAGTACTTAAAGTTCCCTTCAGATATGGATTTCATCTGTGTCTCGTGAACAGTTACATTCAGGAATCTACTCAGTTCAATTCCAATCTGTACACAAGCTGACAGACACTGGCTCATATTATAGAATTTATTTCTTCTTTGACAAAGCAGGACAAATTGGTGGAGAACAAACTAACTTGTATTTTAAAGTTCCCTTCAGATATGGATTTCATCTGTGTCTCGTGAACAGTTGAATTCAGGAATCTACTCAGTTCAATTCCAATCTGTACACAAGCTAACAAACACTTGCTCATAATTATAGATTTATTTCTTCTTTGACAAAGCAGACAAATGGTGGAGAACAAATTAACCCTTAGTATTTAAAGTTCCCTTCAGATATGGATTTCATCTGTGTCTCGTGAACAGTTTAATTCAGGAATCTACAAAGTTCAATTCGAATCTGTACATAAGCTGACAAACACTTGCTCATATTATAGATCTATTTCCTCTTTGACAAAGCAGACAAATGGTGGAGAACAAATTAACCCTTAGTATTTAAAGTTCCCTTCAGATATGGATTTCATCTGTGTCTCGTGAACAGTTTAATTCAGGAATCTACTCAGTTCAATTCCAATCTGTACATAAGCTGACAAACACTTGCTCATATAGATCTATTTCCTCTTTGACAAAGCAGACAAATGGTGGAGAACAAACTAACCCTTAGTACTTAAAGTTCCCTTCAGATATGGATTTCATCTGTGTCTCGTGAACAGTTTAATTCAGGAATCTACAAAGTTCAATTCGAATCTGTACATAAGCTGACAAACACTTGCTCATATTATAGATCTATTTCCTCTTTGACAAAGCAGACAAATGGTGGAGAACAAACTAACACTTAGTATTTAAAGTTCCCTTCAGATATGGATTTCATCTGTGTCTCGTGAACAGTTACATTCAGGAATCTACTCAGTTCAATTCCAATCTGTACACAAGCTGACAGAC
>NW_022170249.1:4950527-4996499 GCF_008802855.1 Photinus pyralis
AACACTATCACACAATACCTACAAAGAGTACCAGTATACCTTTAAACCAAAATTACACAGTAGAAAACAATCAAAGCTATTAACACTATGCCATACCAGCTGCTTACATACTCTCTTCGGGATTAATACGTTTGAAAAACAGAATTTAGAAACAAATACACGAGAAACACACGTATCACTATTAACAAAAACACAATATACATCACCTCACTCCTCCACTATACGACTTTACCTTCCTCGTTCGGCAAGGAGGTAGAGGACTACGATATAAACTATTACAACCAAAAACACAAAATACACCATTTACGCAATATCTTTATAACAAATCAGATACTTCAGTCTTACCAAAACAGTAACATATGCAGACAAAGTCTTACACACTCACTTAAACCTACACGAAACTAAATGTACTCCCCACCCCACATCCCAAACTTACATACATCACAAATAACATCAGACATGGAACCAAAAAGCCTTTATGGACGATTTCCACAAGAGGTTTGGCCAGGATTGTGTTGACTCTATAGCAACGCACAGTTGGTTGTCTGAATGTGATGTCTCCCGGAGGACTGAGGGTTTCATGTTAGCAATACAAGACCAGGTCATTAACACAACGCAACTATAAAAACACATACATAAAGATAAACAGTGACAAATGATTCTTGTCGACTTTACGTTCACAAACATCAGAAACATCCAACATATAATATCGGCATGGCTACCGCTTGGCACAAACTGAATACAAACATCGACAGATAGGTAAAGCTTAAAATCATACATCAAAAATTGCCTTAAACACAATTCATAACAGATACGACACCAATACTACAAATAACACGCCACAGATCATATCGAAACAACACACACAAATTATATGGGACAGGACACTACTCCAGACAACAACTTCCACAATAATAAACAGACATTACAAACTTATAGATAAAACACAAAAAAATCCCATTTGTATATAGACATTGCACCAACACTAACCCACTTAACTAAAACACATGCAGAAAAACCCTGCAAATACACCGATATAGCTAATCGACTAAGAGCAATGGAGAATGAAATCTACTGTTATATTCCCATTATTCCTGTGCTACTGGAGTTATACAAGACAATACCCACAATTTACAACTATTTTCAGGTTTAGACAAAAACACATACAAAATTTACAAAAAGCAGTCAATTATCAACACATTATGCATATTGTTCGTAAATTTCTAAACATAACACAGATACTACATCCAGAAATGATCCACAACGTATACATGTTAAAACAACAGTAACTCGCTCACAAAACGGTAAACACAACATAACTGTAATACTCCACCTCTAACCCAAACAAACACACAAATACAACTTACCGAACAAACAAGCACAACAAATGAATACAACATATACTACAATCAGCAGATTCCACTACTCTGAAGCAAAACCACATTATCACCCCCATTAGTATTCAACCCAAACGCAAAAGGCTAAACAGCACTTAGACTCAACAACATGACACACACAACTGTATATTTCCAACATTACTCACCAATCCACAAACACAACTTCCTGAACAAACATAAACGCATAAATACAAGTAACGCAACCACGCACTACAAAGACGCCCTCACCCACACGGCCTACACAGCTAAAAAACACAATACTCTTCTTCTCAGAAACACACAACGTTATCACAAACACAACCACTCGCTACTCACCCAAACGCAACACCTTAACAGTCACTACAGGCTTCACAAAATACTGTAATTGTCTCACAATAAACCATGCGCCAACAGAAATCACTTCAAGAACAAAGAAACACCATAAATACAAGTAAGCAACTGCAAAAAAAAACTAAAGACAGGTCATCAAAAAGTTACACGCCCTAGCACATTTAAAAAACACAAAACCCCTTCTTCCTCACAGAAACACACCACATTTTCACGACCCACTCGTATTCAACCGAAACGCAAAAACCTTAACAGAACTACGGCTCACAACATCACTAAAATATCTCCACCAAAACCCAAGCAACTTCACAATACAACCTCAAGAAACAAGAAACATCATAATAACAGTAACGCAACATGCACTACAAAAGACAGGTCCACCCATAAAATTACACGCCCTAGCACAGTTTAAAAAACACATACCTTCTTCACGAATCAACAACCACGTTATACAACCCCCACATCGTATCAACCCAAACGCAAAAACCCTATACAGACTACAGGCTCAAAACATACAAATATCTCCACCAAAACCCAAGCAACTTCACAAATACAACCTCAAGGAAAACAAGAGAACATCATAACACAAGTAAACCGCAACATGTAACTACAAAGACAGGTCCAATCCAATAAAGTTAACACGCCGCTAGCAACAGTTAAAAAACACAATACTCGTTCTTCTCAGAACAACCCATTCGTTATACAACGCGAAACGCAAAACCTAAACCAGCACACAGGCTCACAAAATACTGGCAATATCTCCACCACAAAACCCAAGCAACTCACAAACACGACCTCAGGAACCAAAGAAACAGCCATAAATACAATAAAAAGACAACAAAAACCCTTCTTCAACAGAAACACACCACGTTATCACAACCACACTCGTATTCAACCCAAACGCAAAGCCAAAGAAACACTTACACAAATAAACTCCAATTTACATAAAATTTAACGGAATTATTATAATGATTCTTTTTTTTGTTTTGTTTTCCTCTTTCCTGATAGCGTTGGCTATTGTGCCACAATAGGTATGTTGGTAAAGTACGAATTACATTAATCCTAGATGTCCAATGTACGTGTGTGATTTTTTTTTTTTTTTTTTTTTTTTTTTTTTCTTTTTTTTTTTTTTAAGGACCCTACATACACTTCACCAAACCAGACACAGAACACTAATCGTACTGATTTAATACCGTGCGATTAGTTTAACCAGGCTAAGACCTGAGTTCCGACAAGAAACACCGACCATAAATAATAATAATTAATAAATAATAAAACCTTAACACACCATCAGGCTCAAACAAAATACTGCAATATCTTCCACCAAAAACCAAGCAACCTCACAATACGACCTCAGGAACAAAGAAACACCATAAATACAAATTAAAACAGCAAGAACCCTTCTTCACAGAAGCCATCACCAACTTATCACACCCACTCGTATTCCAAACCCAAACGCAAAGCCCAAGAAAACACTTTACACAATAAAATCCATTTAATAAAATTACAGGATATTATATATGATTTTTTTTTGTTTTTGTTTTCCTCTTCCTGATAGAGTTGGCTATTGTGCCCATCAATAGGTATGTTTTGTAAGTACGAATTACATTATCTCTAATATGTCCAATGTACGTGTGCTGATTTTTTTTTTTAAGGACCCTACATAACTTCACCAGACTACAGACACAGACACTAATCGTTACTTGATTTTACTCCGTGCGATTAGTTTAACCAGGCTAGACTGAGTTCTCACAAGAACACCGACCATAATAATAATTAATACTATAATACCCGAAAACCTTTACAGCCGAAAGAAGACCACGAAGACGACAACGACCACTTGAAGAGGACCACCAAGAAGAACCCTTTGTGCCTGCTTCTCAACCGCTTGTGGATGGGACCAGCGCAAAGGAAACCTCCAAAAGACGTATGAAATGGGACGAAGGGATGAATCGCTTCATTTTCGGTACGTATCTGGAGATCACGAAGATGGAAACGGACAGGACAGCATACAGAGGTAAACTATATCACGCTTTCATTACACAATACCCACATTTAGCACACTTAACAGAACAACGCATTGCAGACCAACGTATAGTTATTATTAAAAATACACTCCTTACATTAGACACACAGGAACAAATCAGGCACGAAATTGAAGCACTACTCAACACAAACAACACACTCACCGTACAACATAATACATCCGTTCTAAACAACTCTGAAATACAGACATTTGCGACACTGCAGCCATCGATAGATACAAATAATCACACGAACCAAACACTCACATCCCTTCAAAAAGAATTCGACAATGCATTGCTAGAATTCTCAAACACTGACCCAACACAAAGAGCACGAATACCTAAACAAAGTCACACTACAAAATTACGCACACTTTCACAAATATTAAATGACCACATTTTACCAAATTACATTAACGATAACACAAGCTTACATCAACTACACTTTGTTGTGTATTGCGGTGCGGTTGCAGTTTCTAGATGCAACGGTGCAAGAATAGCAATAACAAAAACCCAAGCAACCACACAAATACAACCTCAAGAACAAAGAAACACCACAAATACAAGTAACACAACTTGCACTACAAAGACAGGTCCACCCAATAAAGTTACACGTCCTAGCACAATTAAAAAACACAAAACTCCTTCTTCACATAAACACACCACGTTATCACAACCCACTCGTATTCAACCCAAACGCAAAGCCAAAGAAACACTTACACAATAAACTCTATTAATAAAATTACAGGAATTATTATAATGATATTTTTGTTTTGTTTTCTTCTTTCCTGATAGCGTTGGCTATTGTGCCCATCAATAGCTATGTTGGTAAGTATGAAATACATACTATCTCTAGATTTCCAATGTGAGGGTGTGAATTTTTATTTTATTTATTTATTTCTTTTATTTTTTTTAGAACCCTACATAACTTCACCAGACACAGACACAGACACTAATCGTTACTTGATTTTAATCCGTGCGATTAGTTAACCAGGCTAGACCTGAGTTCTCACAAGAAACACCGACCATAATAATAATAATTCTGACCACCGAAAACAAATCTTGACCATCGCTGCATGGACATTCAATGATCTAAGTTGTCGAAAATGTCCATGTGGGGATACTAATAAGTGAAAAAAAAAAAAAAAAAAAAAAAAAAATAATAATAATAATAATAATGTCAGGCCGGAAGCTTCACAACTTTCGCTACGGTATGCAGGGCCAACCGTACAGTCTGTAGCCAACCACCCCGAGCAGTATGCGGGTACACAACAAGTAGAATGCACTGCAGTATTCCCTGCTTAGTGTAAAAGTCACTTGAAAGGGAAAGACCCATAAAATATGGAGACACAAATAGGAAAAGCCTCGGAAAACAATGACGTAAATGGTGGCGGTTCAAACGCTGACACCACGTCCGGCAGGGGAATTGAGGTGTCCCAGGTCGTTATCAAGCGAAACCCTCCCAAAGACTCAGGAAATTTAATAAACCAACCAGCAATGGATGTTTTGCAAGGAAATGATCGTGCAACCACCAAAGCTGGCCTTCCACGACAACGCCTGAACTGGAGTGATGAAATGAATACACACGTCATGCGTTGTTATTACACAGCCTCCAAATTAGAAACCATCAAATCTGGATTTAGATCACACATGCTCAAGATGTTTTTAGAAAAGTACCCCCACCTCAATAATGTAACGGAACAAAGATTAATGGACCAGAAAAGATCGATAACCACACATAAACGAATAACAGAAAGATCTCTCCAACTTATCAAGGAACAAGTTTGCAATACACTTAAACCAGAATCAACAACCCGCAGATACACGGCACGAAATCGCAGCAGGTAGTACTCAGATCACGGAAGAACCAACACGCACGACCCCACTTAAAGGTCTAGCCACACATAAACGAGACGTGCACGATACGTGCACGAGACGAGTGTCGTGCGACGCTCGTTTTTAATTAATAGCACAGGTTTAAATACATTCAGCCTCACGTGCACGATACGTGCACGAGACGAGTGTCGTGCGAGGTCTAGCCACACATAAATGAGACGTGCACGATACGTGCACGAGACGAGTGTCGTGCGACGCTCGTTTTTAATTAATAGCACAGGTTTAAATACATTCAGCCTCACATGAACGTAACGAACACGAGACGACTACGAGATTCGGTTAACGACAACGAGCCGACGAGTTTTGTTTAATTTTTCTCGTGCCGGTGCCGCTGCGCGTATAGGTCCAGTATGTGTTTTTAGTGCAATTAGGTAGTAGGTACATAATTTCAGCGTCATTTGAATATTTACCTTTCCTAAAATGGATGTTGAGAAACTTATTGAAGAAGTGCGACGTTATCCCGTACTCTATGATCTCAGTAATAACAAATACAAAAATAATGAGTATAGAGAAAGGGTTTGGAAAAAAATTGCAGAAGATCTACAGGTAGAAGGTAAGTGAACCTTTTGATTTACTATTTTATTCAATTTTATTCTTATAAAGCTGTAGATATAATATTTTAGTCTATATGTAGATTGTGCCCTATAGGTCTGTTGCTTTGTGTTGCCATTCTACCTGACCTGCTGGAGATACAAAGTAGGTTCTAAGGAGATCTCTAACTTGAAATGCTGCATTTGTTGCTCTTCCTCTAGTCGGACGTAAGCTTTGTAAATTTTCGGACGTTTCTAACGTACTATCACCTGAATCTGATACTCGTGCAATATGGGCGTATCTCTCACGTTGTCTTATAAAATTGTGCAAGACACAGGTAGCTAATATAATAACTGAAAGGTTTTCAGGTGTGCCCTGTAATCTTCTTGTATATATACGAAACTTTTATTGAAGAATTCCAAAAGCATTTTCTGAAACTCTCCTTGCACGAGAAAGGCGATAATTGAAGATTTTTTTTTCATTATCCAAGTTTGCTCCTGGATAAGGTCGCATTAAATAGGTTTTCAAAGGAAAGCCTTCATCACCAACAATTATCATGGGTAGGTCAACATCAGAACCTGGAAGCTTCTTGCCTCTTGGTATATTTATTGATCCATTTTCTAAAGACGTCCCAAGGTTTGAGTTGGAAAGTATGCCTGCATCAGAATTTTTGCCATAAGCCCCGACATCTACTGCAATAAAATTATACTGTGCATCTACTAGAGCTAAAAGAACCAAAGAAAACGTCTTTTTGTAATTCCAATAAAGACTGCCGCTATTTTTAGGAGCTTGTATTACACAATGCTTGCCATCCAAAGCTCCGATGCAGTTAGGAAATTGCCACATTTTCCAAAAGTAATCTGCAATTGTATTCCATGTATCTTCATTAGGCACCGGCATAACCTCCTCTAAAAGAATGTCAACAATTATTCGGCATGTATGATGAATGATGGATTGCACAGTTGATCGACCCAATCTAAAGCTGAAAGATATTGTTTTGAAAGAATCCCCGGTTGCTAGGAATCTGGAACAAAAAAATAGTAAATTATATTATTATATTCACCGGTGATTGTTATGTAACTCATCATAAAATAACAGAGAAAATGTATATGGTTGTTTATTCATTGCAGGGGGGCCAATAACATGCAAAACAAAATGGATCCATATACGTGATCAGTTTCGCAGAATTTTAAAGAAAAGGAAAACTACAACAGGTATGGCTGCTGGCCCCGTAAGAAAATACAAATATGAAGATATTTTACAATTCATATTGCCCCAAATGTCTGAAAGAGAAACTTTATCAAATGTATCCCAGTTACAAGATGAAGATGCGGAAGGTGATGAAGATGATATAGAAGAGACCCAAGAGAGTGATACACTCCTTGCAGAAAATGACGAGTTGGAGAAGACAATAGAAAATGCTGAAAGAAACGCAAGCAATGATTCATTCATTCCCGAAGCCCATACACAAAAAGAAAAAGATTTCTGCTAACACAATCGATAAACGTCAAGATCAAAGTGCTTCATCTCAGCTGATGTCATATATTTTGGAAGAAAAGAGAAATGAAAGGCAGAAGCAACCTCCACCATCTTCTGAGCAGCTTCATCCAGTTGATGCATTTTTAAACGGCGTATCACACACATTGAAAGCCCTGAATCCAATACTCTTAAATGAAGGGAAGACAAAGATTTTTGGCATCGTTCAAGAGCTGGAAAGAAAGCAACTCCTGGATAATCAGTCAATGGTTGTGCTACCTTCCCAAGTTCGAGTTGTTCACGTACCTCAAGCGTCACCACTAAGTACTTACTCTTCACCTAGTTCTTCTTATGCTTCCACCCCACTTCCTTCCCCTCAATACAATCTACCACTGCCTTCTCCAGAATATAATAACGCTACTCAATCAGAAATGCAGCAGAGCGACCAACACCACCAGCCACCATGGTATTAAATCATAAATGTAATATGTATGACAAGGTTTTTTTTTCAAATAAACGTTAATAGAGCGGCCATATATTACTTGTAATCAGAGTGGATATATTTAGACCTACTTCATGCAAAAAATATACGAACAAAATACTCACCTCAAGCAAACTGCTAACCGCTGTTTAGGTTCAATTGCAGATCTCCAAAATGTATCTTGTTTTTTTAACTGATTTTCTACTTTTCCTAATAGATCTTGAAACGTTGCCTGTGTCATCCTAAAATATTCGGAGAACTTTGTTTCATCGTCTAGTAAATGTGGATACAGTGTTATAAATTCCCCTTCTGTATCCCTACTTTTCCAGGCATTATGGACCCATACTTTCTTCTTTGATTGAGTTTTATAATTATCCTCTTCATCTAGCGCCAAGGCTATTATAGCCAATTCAGTACTAGTAAAATTTGAAAACATCACTGAACCCTCAAACTAGGTTAGGTATACTATCGCTCGCAACGGGTCTACGTTACAGTGTGACTGGGACGTCAAGGGACGGAGCTCGTGCCGGCACTCGTCTCGCGCTCGTATCGTACACGTCTCGTTTATGTGTGGCTAGACCTTAAGAGCAATAACAGTCAACACGCACATCGCATTACCGAAACACACAGCACAGAACAGAACACCATAAACATCAAACAAGAAATAGATGAAAACATTCAATCTAACCTCATTAAATGGGAAGGTATAGACCCGACCAACAGAATACCAATACCTAAACTCGTTTTTACCAGACACACTCCCCATATTATAAACTCTGTTAATAGCATGTTGCCTAATTACCTAACAAACACATCCACCTTGGAACATCTTAACCTACTTATATATACAGCAGCGTTGACAGTCGTAACACTAAACAAACAAACCATAACACTAGTACAGACGATAAACCGATCAAACCGGAAACCTAAATGGCAATTAAGACTGGAAAAAAGAATTAAAGATTTGCGACAGACCATTGGCAGATTAACACAATACGCTCAAGGGAACAGTTCAAAGAGGATTATTAAACATGTCCAAAAAATTATTCATAACGACAAAGAAACCCTAATAGAAGCACTCGATACATATAAACAGAAACTAGCCGTTTACACTACACGGCTAAGGCGTTACAAAGACTCAAGACTCACAAAAATCCAAAACACACAATTCAGCCGTAACGAAAAATCTTTCTACAGAAACTTAGAAGACTGTGAAGAATTGAATGTCACTCCTCCAAGCGGCAAAGAGATACAACAATTTTGGGAAAACATTTGGTCACGACACAAAACACATAACCTTGAGGGAACTTGGATTGTCACAGAACAAGAGAGAAATAAAAACCTAGCGCAACAATTAGATCACGTAGTCACTCAAGAAGAGCTACAACAAACATTGCAAAAATCATATAATTGGAAAACACCAGGGATCGACTACATACAAAACTTCTGGTATAAGAACTTCACATCCCTACATAAACTTCTCACAGAACATATAAACAAGGTGATAATGGAACCACAAACCATGCCGAGCTTTCTCACACAAGGAAAAACATTCATTAAACCTAAAAACGGCGACACACAGAATCCAGCCAACTACCGACCGATTACATGTCTCTGTACTCTCTATAAAATCATCACATCTATCATCACCAACAAAATAGAAAAACATCTCACAAAACACAGTATACTAACGGCAGAACAAAAAGGCGGAAGAAAACATAGTAGAGGTTGCAAGGAACCAATAATTATAGACAGCATTATTATGCAACAGACACAAAAACAGCATCGAAACCTTGTAGCTTGCTACATAGATTATAAAAAAGCCTTCGACTCTATACCACACAGCTGGCTTCTTAAAGTATTGAACATCTATAAAATCGACCGACACATACAAAACTTTCTACATACCATCATGCAAACCTGGAAGACAAAAATACTTGTAGCTAACTCTTCAACAAAGATAGAAACAGAATCCATCGAAATAAATACAGGTATATTCCAGGGTGACTCCCTAAGTTCATTGTGGTTTTGTTTGTGCCTTAACCCACTATCAAACCTTCTCAACGATACCACCTATGGCTTTAAAATCAAAGATCAACAAGCAGGACAATACACAATCAACCACCTTATGTACATGGACGACATTAAGGTTTACGCAAATAATAAAACGCATATGCAGGCATTACTTAGAATTATTGGAGAATTTACTAAAGATACTGGCATGGAATTCGGAATTAATAAATGCAAATTACTGTACATAAGAAAAGGAACATATGAGACCAATCAAACACCAGAAACACTTAACAATGAAACACTACAAAATATGGCACCAGAAGAAACATATAAATATCTGGGTTTTGAGCAAAACACGAACATCAATCATTCACGACTCAAACAGCAACTAAAGGACAAGTACAAACATAGATTGACTCTCTTACTTAAGTCGAAATTAAATTCCAAAAATCTTTTCAAAGCAATCAACACCTATGCAGCACCGGTAATCGGATATTCGTTCGGAATTATACGATGGTCACACACAGATATTGACGAACTAAACAGACTGAACCGAACACAGCTCACACGTTACCGTAAGTTACACCCGAACTCGTGCATCGAACGTATTACGATTAGTAGACCTGAAGGAGGAAGAGGCCTCGTTGACTTCCACACATTGTATAACTCTGAAATAGACAACCTCAGACAATATTTTCATAGCAAAGATACTCCACTACATCGCACAATCACCAAAGCAGATAGAAGATACACGCCACTAAACCTTCACGAAGAACATGCACAACTAGAACGTTCACACACAATTACACAAAAAAAGGAAGAATGGTCACGAAAAACATTACACGGCAAACATTATAACATCGTGCAGAACCCGTACATAGATCAAGAGTTGACCTACAAATGGCTCACAATGGGACAAATTTATCCTGAAACCGAAGGCTTCATTCTGGCCATCCAAGATAACGTCATTGCAACCCGGAACTACAGAAAATTTATAATAAAAGAAGCGATCGAGTCGGACACATGCAGAAAGTGCCATCAAACCACCGAAAATATTGACCATATAACTGGAAGTTGTAAATTACTAGCCGGCACAGACTATACTGAAAGACATAATGCAGCCGCTAAGATCATACATCAAGAACTTGCCCATAAACATAACCTCATCCAGACAAAACGCGTACCGTATTACACCTATCTCCCGGACAATGTACTAGAAAATGAAACTCATAGGCTGTATTGGGATAGAACAATATACACTGATAAAACTGTGACCAGCAACCGCCCCGACATCACACTCATAGATAAGGTTGCCAAACAAACATACATCATAGACATTGCCGTACCAAATGATGTAAACGTCATTAAAAAGGAGCAAGAAAAGGTAACAAAATACACGCCTTTAGCTATAGAATTAAAAGAAGTTTGGAGACAAGAGGGTGTGAACATAGTACCACTTGTGATATCGGTAACAGGAATCACCAGCAAAAACTTCACGCGTCACCTCAAGACACTCGACCTTAACACTTACACTCACACAAATATGCAGAAAGCAATTATTCTGAAAACATCTTCCATAGTTAGAACATTTTTACATCAAATACAATAGAAGATCGCACGACTTGGAAACAACCCGTCGTGTAATCATAGATCCGCAACAGCGAGAATAACTTAAAATAATAATAATAATAACTTTCCTGATAGCGTTAGCTATTGTGCCCATCACTAGCTATGTTGGTAAGTATGAATTACATACTATCCCTATTCCCTAGATTTCCAATGTGCGATTAGTTAACCAGGCTAGACTTGAGTTCTCACAAGAAACACCGACCATAATAATAATAATAATAACACCCAATTTTATAAATTAATGAGTAAATGATTTCTATTGCTTTGCTACATCCTCAAAACTAAAAGCGTTTTAAAATGCAAAATAATTAGTGGGACAAATATCACATCAGATTGGGTTTATGTAGCAGTGTTTTAAGAACCTCCGTCCAAAAAAAAAATGAAACGCATTATATGGACCCAAGTGTCATATGCGAAGTTTGCATCATCTTCTGCCAGAATTTTAGTATGATGTTTAGGTACCCCGAAAGCACAATGGTACAATGGAATTTAAACTTTTTATTGCATTCAAATATTGTATCTTACCATTTCAACACACCACCCCAAGAGAAATGCCAACCGCAGGTTTTCTGTTGTCAGATTTTTAGGAGTTTCAAGTATTTTGTATGCTGTAACAGTGGCTCGTACTCGAAGCCTTTTTCCTTTCGGAACATTGTAAGTAAGCGTCTTTCTGTAACGTTCAGGCAGGTTTCGAAATCTTAAATCAGTTGTGCTAGTTAACACGTCAACCAAATCGTGAAAGTATGGCATGCATTCCTCCACCGACGTATCATATCTTAAAGGGTGAAGAGTGTTTAGACTATGACTGAAATTAAAAGAAAATCATAACCAAATATACTGTAACAGGAGTGTGGTGGTGTACGAAACAAGCAATTCATGAGATCTAGATGTCGAACGTGCAGAAATTTGATTTGTTTATTTTCTTTGAAAAAAAATGTTAGTCTAGTCATTTTAGATTCTCAAAAAAATTGTCACAAAGCGAGGGAATCTGATGCCTTCTCATTGAAATTTTATAAAGTCCCCGAACGAAGAAGTTGTGCAAAAGCCGAGATTTTGAAAAATGGCGGCCACAGTGCGGTGTTTTGGGTTTTATTAGGTAGGCGTTGAGTTTCGAAAAAATTATCTTTATAACAAAAACTGTTTATAATGTAATTATCTACACCTTTATTGTTATTACCATTTTTTTTGTGATGAACTACAATAGCATAAAATGCTGTTTTCTTTTCAGTCACGTTAATAATAACAATTAATAATTTGTTCAATATCATTTTCATAACCTATTTCAAGAGCAAATAATTATTTGAGAAAAATTTCGGGGTGTAGAAAATAGGTACAGTATAGCCACTTTAAAAGCAAATGTTTAATATATTACTAAAGGAAATAAAAATTGAACATGAAACAAATTGTGCAGATAGATAAAGCGTATTTTTTAAACCGAAACATTTTAGTAAATGGTGGGGTTGTAAGGTAGTAGCATGCTATATTTACCATGTTTAGGTTTTTACCGATCTTGTTCTGGTCTTTAGACATAAACATTTAAAGACCACCTGGCATATGTTCAAAATCTACGCGATATAATGCAAGAGGAATCAAAATCAGAAATTTTCCTAAATATTCTCTTAATTAGCAAGTATCTGGTAGTACTCATTTATAATTGTTTACAATATTCCCTACAACATACGTAAGAATCAGTCCTCAGACTGTAAGTAAAGTGGGTACAATTTGTACGTACATACCTGTAACACTTGGTACCTCAGAATTGACCGTCGACCCACATTAGAGGGTAGTGGAACCCGGGGCAAAGTGAAGTACCGGGACAAAGTAAAAATGTATAATATATACTCTACTAACAACACCTAAACTTTGATACTCCTTACTAAATACATTTCACAAAAATTCGTGCAGAGGTCTCTATTAATAAAGAATAGTACATTAAGATACAAGTGTATAATTGGTCTTCAAAGCACTTGCAACGTTAAAGGCACTCCGCTTCGCGTCGTGCCATTAAACTCGTTGCGCGTGCTTTAAAGACTTGATGTCTATTGAAAATGGATTCAATAATCCCGTCGAGTCACACCTCTCTAATAATGTTTATTTGAAAGCGTAGAAAAAATAACTATGTAACTACCTACTTACGTAGCTTTGATTTGGTTTACAGTTTCGCTTTTTTTTAATTACAAATATGTACCTACACTGTTACGACATCGTATAAATATTTTTTGCGCGATCGGTCATTTCTGACTATTTACCATGTGTTTCCATGACAGTAAGTGGAATTTACCAGTTGCTATGATTACGAAAATTACTTACCGATCTGAAAACAGAACAGCAAAAATACTTACCGACGCCTTTTTAAAAACAATCAGTTCAATGTTAACAGTCTTACATTACATTTAATCTTTAATTTAATCTTCGACATACCATTCGGCCACCGGCAAATACCTGGCTCATAAAGTCATAAAGGAAGTGCAAAGCTAGCAAACTACATCAGACACATGCACAATTTTATGAAATTATTAATTTCAATTTTGACAAATAAACTGGTTACCTAGTGATGTACACCATACCACTTCGATCATTTCGATTTATTCTGCTCGTTAATTTCTTAGTGCATATTTATATTGGTTGAATAATTTTAATTTCGATCGCGCAAAAAATGTTATAAGCACGTCGAACGTTAAGGGTTACCGTTCTCAGACAATAATTGGAGTCGTCGCTCCGCTCCTCCTCCAAACAATTGTCTTCGAACGGTAAAAATCCCTTACCGTTCTCCATACTTAATATACTATTGTAAATGGAAACGCCTGAAACCCTTTTGCTTCACTTTGAACTCAAAAAACTTACCAATACTTTTTTGATAGCAGGTGAGTGTAATATGGTTGTTTTAAAAATGTCTGAATCACTTCACTTAGTAAACAATAACGTGATATGGGACTGAGGAACATATCGTCCAAAATTCACACAAGCATGTTACCTAGTGCCTGGTCAGATATAAAATAAGATCAAGTACGACGTTTAAAAAGATAAGAGGTGGTTGACTAACGCAACCAACAACTATACGCAGAAATACAAAACCAAGTTTAAACTGTGCACACAACATGCGAAAAAAAGTGCCCTAGTTACATTAACATTTTGAGATGTAGTTAAAGCGGCCCCGTAAGGATGTTTCAACACATGTGCCCGGATAGCATCATCCAATACTTTGTTGACGAGAAATTCGTATTTGATGTTTTGACCCCATCAACAGATAGATTCTGATAGACAACATTACTATCTATATGTTAACAAGCAATTTAGTAAACAAGTTGTAAATCAGCATATATGAACGATGAAAGCGCATTTTATGTAATACCGATCAGTATTTTATTAGCGAATTTTAAAATTATCTAACTCAAAATAGACTAGAGGATGTACATCTACACTATAGCAGAAAGCTTTTAGTGAAAATTTGAAGTCTCTAGCTATTGTAATTGCTGAGATCTCAGTCGGACAGCCAGCCAGCCAGCCAGCCATAACGAATATAATAGCGTATTTTTTTTTCAAAAATGCGTTAAAAATTCCATTGCGCGTCATTGACAGAAACCGATAGTGACCAATTTAAAGTATGATTTTGTTATTTTAGAGCAGCACCCGCCGCCTTTTTTTTTCAGTAATTACTTACAGGATGAATCCTGAATCTTCATGCGTAGGTAGTAGTAACACTAAGAGCAAGGTTAAATGGGCGTTTATTAAAACGTGACGTCCGTTTCAGAACATATAAGTACATAAAACATTCCCTTCTGCACCGTCCGTTTGATGCGTTGTAGCGCAGCATTTGACTAATTACCTATCTAGCTCAAATTTACATAAATTAAACCTTATAACAAAACCTCGCCTTCCTATAAACTTCATTTTTAATAACTAAAGAAAAATGTTAATCTCAAGGTCCAGCTGGGTTCCGAAACGCTGGAAAATCTTAAAAAATAGACTGCTAATGAAATAGCATGCAGATAAATAGAGTAATAAGAAAATATTTATGTAGATTTCAAATATTGCAACCATAAGTTCTGAACAATTAATAAATTATATCTCACATGTGCTTATTTCTTCTTCTTTAACCCTATTGGATAAAGGGTCATATTTATATATATGCTGGGGGTTACGATTCAGTGGGCACAGGAATTCGCGCAATTAATAAATTGGCCTCCACATCGTTTTGTACCATCTCGCTTGCAGTTACATATGATCATCTCCTGCCATGAGAAGCTTGACTTACTTGTTCTTTTTTATCTACCTCTGAAACATGATGTCAACTCAGGTTACAGTTAAAAAGAGAGGTACTGCGATACAATGATTTTGGTCGTGGACCTCACAAATTTTTGCAACATCCATGAATCTTGGACCCGAAAGCAATGGAGATTTTACAACCTTTAGATATATCGTCAGAGTGTAAACAAAGAAAATAACTAGGTACAATTTCAGAATCACACGTTCGTACAATAAGTACCTAGGTACACTAACTATTGTTGTTTCCCCTATTCTCGTATCATGATAACAGTAACGCAGATTCATTGGAGAACTCCTTGGTCTTCACATTGCAGTAGTTTGTTCCATAGCGCTATTTCGATTGGATGGTAAAATTGTTCTAAGTTTAATCCCATAAAAAAAGAACTTATAGTTACATGGTGATTCAGAATCAATGTACCATATCGCATACTAAGCAACCTAAACCGGCGGACTGGAAATTTGCTTTAATTTTCAAGTAGTAGACACTGATGGGAATTCATCTGTAACGTACTTGCGCTAGTGTAAATATTACAGGAACAATCCTGATATGGTTGTATTGTGGCATGATAGGTATTATATCACGCCATGCCAAGTAGAAGTAGGAACCCACCTTTGCCGAGCAAAAATGCATAAAGTTTCGGTTCCTACGTGTTTCTCACAACGAATAAAATAGCTATACTTTTAATTAGAGTGGGGGAAGTTGATTTGAATTACGATTACGAGTTTTTAATATCAGTTTTAATAAGTTTATGAACATCATTAGCACAAATCCAAATGTAATGCACTGGATACTGTATGCGAAACCTTGGAATTGTTCGAAGTTATGGGAGAAACTGAAAGGCGCGGGTTCTATCGCACGTGGACATTGGTAAGTGGTCGAAATTTATTTAAAGTCAAGGCGAGATATTGATTGAATTACTTAGCTCATCTCTCCTCTCAAATGCGTTTGAAAGATTACATTACACCACTATAATGGGAGAGAGACGAGACTTGTTTGGCAATGAGTTAATTATCAGTAGATAAACCCGCCTAATACAACTACATGTTATTAAATGATCTTTGACGTAAACAGTTATCTTAATCCTGTACATCTATTATGGTTTCAAAGTCGACTTACGTAAATTATGTGAAATCATTCGGATAAGCACCACGTTTTCACAGTAGCGAAGAAGAATTGCCAAACATATTACCATAGCACGTCTTCACATTTTTATAATCATGCACTAGTACGAAGATGCCCAAAAGATCCATGTGCGACTAGCAACCTCGTTAAAGATATATTTTCAATTGCAGATTCGTTTTAGTCGCCTTCTTGATTTCCGGCCCAAGCAGCACATAATGTTGGCGCAATATAAGTTACAAATGTACGCATATTTGTGCAGCATAAGCAATCGAGATTGGCCCTACATAAAATGTGAACGCTTGGACCAATGTGGAAAAGAGTGGAGTAACGTACCAATTTATATTGGGCCAACATAGCAATTTATGTTGCGCCAATGTAATCCCCAGTACCTATGGGAATAATATAATATAATAATAATAAGGTCGGGCGCTAAAGGGTTTGAGCATGCATTGAAAGTCTAACGCAGTTTGACTTTTGATTATTGTTCGGGACATATAGTAGATGAAAAAAATGAGGGGGAGGGGGGCAAAGTCGCGCGCGTGGCGATTCACTTTATCGTTTCTAACTCAAAGACGCCAATAGTTAGAACCATGCTTGAAGCGGCTATTTACAGCTACTTATATGGCCTACAAAAAAGACCCTTAGGATAAAAGTCGTACCTCTAACCGTTTTGTTACAAATAAATTTTGGATATATCTAAATTCTATCAAAAATCATATTTAATGCACATTTCTTATATGTGAAAGATAAATTTAATAATGTAAGTTATTAGATAAATATAGATAGTTTCATACAGTCAATTTTACAATTTTCCAGCACGTACTTGGGCACCCAGTCACAAATCTTTCTCGCCTTCGCTCTCTTCGTCAGACTCTTCAGTTTGTAATGGGTTTCTGATTTATCAACACATTTGCAATAAGAACAACAAGAAGAATTATTTGATAAACAGTTATGTACATGTTTCTTATTGGAGCAGTTTTTCCATTTGCAGGACTGAACTGCTTCGAGATTTGCACAACATCAATGCTGGCGAGCATTGAATGAGTACCATTTTTACCCTTTACGTTCATAAATGGTTCGGAATACGCCATACGTAGATATGTTACGGTAAAAGTACGTAATTGGTGATTGTATACAATGACCGGTAATTGTATACAATCACCAAAGTCACTGGTAAATGTACGAAATTATTCTCAATTATCTACTTTTACCGGTAATTGTATACAATAACCAAGGACTAGCGGTACAAGTAAGAAAATGATATCAAAAGAAGAAATAAAAACAATAAATTCAAATAGTTTTTTTAAGAAGTGTAATTTTTATTATTAATGTTTTTTTTAAACTAAAAACAAGAGGTTTTTTGCCTGAATCAATAACAAGAGGCAAATTTTGTATGGCAGAACAGATACAAACACTTCTATACAATTACCGGTAAAAGTAGGAAATAGGGGGTTTTTTAAGATTATTTTCTACTTTTACCAAAGACTCCGGTAAATGTATACAATTACCGGTAATTGTATACAATTACCACATTATGTACCCTTACCGTAACAGATACATCAAAAATTGATGAATCATCACTCTGAAGATTACCAAAATTACTTCCCGATGGATATGCAGACATTTATTATTGGAACTAATTCGAGGGGACATTACCAAAACTGATGCCATATATGAGAAGTAATTTCTGCGGAATAACGTTTGGCTATTACTTAAACATATTTAGTGATCGGTCAGTCTTTTGAAGATTTGAATTTAATTCCTACATTATGCCAATTAAAATATGATGACAATACTTATGTACTTTTATAATTACTCTTATAGCATATAAACGACACTATTAAAATTGTCTTACAGATACAAGAAATATGTGGCAAATATGATTTTCAGTGGATTTGGATATATTCCGAAATAATTTATTTGTATCAAAACGGTTAGAAGTACGACTTTTATCCGTAGGGCATCTTTTGTAGCCAATATAAGTAGCTGTAAATAGCCGTTTGAAGCATTGCTGTAACTATTACCGTCTTTGAGTTAGAAGCGATAAAGTGAATCGCCACGCGAGCAACTTTGCCCCCTCCCCCTCATGTTATGCCCACCGCGAAAATGCGACGACATCGATATTTTTCATCTTTTATATGCCCCCAACAATAATCAAAAGTCAAACTGCGTTAGACTTCCAGTGCATGCTCAATACCTATATTAGCGCCTGGACTATAATGTGAACGTCAATATAGGGTCCATATACCGTACAGCATTACGCCAACATTGCTTAAGTTATTGGACCAACCCAAAAAGCAACATTGTGCAAATAATGAGAGTCCTATGGTTATTCATATTATTAGTTTAATGAAAAAGTAGCAATCCAAGTTGCGGATTTTAAATATTTACAAAATATTTACATAAAAGTGTGATTGTTTTTCTTGCCTTCTTATTTTTCTTCCACCCTCCCAGTCGCCATTAAGGGCAAACATATATTGCTCAACAGTTTCCCGTTCCCGATATCCGAATTTGTTTTCTGTTGTATCATTGAATAAAAACCACATATTCAATGGTTGTATCTAGAATCTTGTGTCATTTCACCTAGACAAGAAATGCATGAAGTAACTGATGAGCACTCAATCAGGCTTCATAATCTACCTCAGTACCTCAGTAAGTATAGATATTTGTTTATATATCATAGAAAATTAGTAATCTTCATTTACTAAGATTATAGCGCGTTTTCCTTGAAAGCCGACCATATAATTAAAGAAATATGTATTTTGCTCAATAAACCTGAATTTTAAACATGTACATTCCACAGTTATAAATCAACAGCACTTCTTGTTCTTAATTTGGTCGTATTAATTCAACACAGCTTATTACGAAAACATGAAAAGCAATAATCTTAATAATAAATAAAAGAGTGTGCAGAATATCGCTGAACGCGTCAGTAAACCACGCTATAGCAACAACACTAAAAAAATTGCTCCAAACTTCAAACTTGAATCTTCATCTATACTAATGAGAAAATTACAACAATTAAGATACAATCTTGAATAAACCAAAGAACCTAACAAATAACATAAAGTACGCAATTATTTGAAAATTACAGTGATGCCTTAATTTTTTAGTGACAAATGGAACCAACACTCTAAACCGTCAGCCCCGAAGATGGATTGGATAACTGAAGAAGACAGGGGAGAGTTTTTAAAAATGTTTCCTAGTTTGGTTAAAGAATTAAAAAGTGATAAGATGCTTTACGGTCATTCGGATGTAGCGGAGAGGTTTGGAAAATTTTTGGAACACACCGTCCCACATGGGAAATTGCTCAATTCCCTAACATTTGTTGCATTTTATAAATTAATTGAGGATCCAGCCAGATTGACACCGCAAAATGTTCATTTATCAATGATTTTAGGATGGTGTGTCCAACTAGTACGTAACGGTAATACTTATTTTCCCGAAATCGTTATGAGACCTACTTTATGTCAGGAAATTTTAGTTTCCATTACAGTGACAGTAACACTTTTTCTGGCTGCTTTTCCGGCCACCTGTCACTTTACCAAACTCCAGCCCTGTAGCCAGGTTTTGATTTCAGAGTGGGCAATTGAAATAAAATAGGTCGACAAAATAAAACTATAATCTAAAATTTGTTTTTAAAAATATTGAAGTTTCATGCTTCTTTTATCATTAAATTTGTGCAAGAACACATTAAAGATTAATTTAGGTACTTTTTGAATTTCATAATAGCTTTTGCTGCATAGTTTTTTTGGTGCAATCAAGGTATATAGTAGTAATTATAATAATAATAACAGAGGCTCGGCCCCAAAGAGATCTCTTACTTCAACATTTTCTCGCCAGTAATGTATCATTTTCCTGACTTATGTAAAGATAATTGATTAAGGGAACATTTCACAATCACGCAAAAGTCTCCTCTATCTAAAGTTGACTGTTGCTGTTAAAGACAAACAATTCTATGATATTCATTACAGGTTACCGTATCTAATATCATTTTTAACTCAATATGTTATTTTCCCCTAGAATTGGAGGAGTTGGTCCATAACAGCCGTCTTAATTTTGACATAAAGTTGACTTTAGCTAAAGGAGACTTTTGCGTGATTATGAAAATAGCTGAGCTGGAAACGTCAGTTTGTGTTGTGGCAGTATAAACAGGCCTTTTTTAAACTTCGTGATTATTACGTTAATTCTTAAAAAAATACTATGTTAATCATTAATTATTGTTGTTTCAGTTGGTTACAGTTTTTACGGTTTCCGACGATATGATCGACTTTTCTGAGACACGTCGTGGTAGACGTTGTTGGCATCTATTAGAAGATGTGGGAATGTCCGCGATAAATGACGTAATGTTTGTGAAAAGTGGAATCTTTTCCATACTGAGAAACCATTTACGTGATCATCATTGCTATCTTCCAACAATGGAATTATTTCAGCGATATATAGGGCAGTTAGCAATGGGACAGACCAACGATACGATATCTATGGTGAAAGTTGATCTGCTTGATCAGAATACTTTCAACATTGACAACTACAAAGCAACCATCAAGTTTAAAGCCGGCCTTCTATTCTCTTTTCCACTGCATTTGGCGATGCATTTGTCTTCTAAACGCGATTATAAATTGCTAAAGCAAGTAGACGAAATTTTCATCAAAATTGGATCCTATTTCCAGTCGCAGGTGAGAAACAACACATAATTTTGTTTCACGTTGTATAAGTACATTCTAGAATGATTTTTTCGATGGTTTTGTCGATCACAGTATAACAGGTAAACACGGTACAGATATTCAGGAAGGTAAAATTTCCTGGTTGATATTGCACGCAATGCTACTGGCGTCTTCAACACAGAAGGACATATTACTTCAAAACTACGGCAAAGGTCATACCAAAAATAAAGCTGCGGTTCTTGCTGTGTATAAAGATCTGGATCTTCCGAAGGTATACGCGCAGTTTGAAGATGATACCTATAACGAACTGAAATATGACATCCAAATGATCTCGGAAACTTCTGTGCAAACTTTTTGTTTGAAAGTATTAGACAGTATTTATAAAAGATACATGAGACAGTACCATCAACAATTAAGTGCACAATGACAAGATGTAACGGTACATTGTCAAGTGTAATAACAAATTAAATGAACATTTCAGCCTTACAGCCCAATAAATGAAGATCCCTGGTCAGTACATTCACCATTGAAATACATTGTAAGCTTTCCTTCAATTGTGGAAGATATTTGAGTTCAAAAAAGGTACCACAATTAGGTACCCTTAAATTATTTAAAAGCTACTGTTGCCACTTGGTTTTCATTTCTAGAAATTTATGACGTGTTTTACTAGACAATAATAATAGAAATAATTATAATCCCTTAAGATAGGCAAATTACTTTTCCATAGTTCTCTTTATTGACATGCTCGAGATATAGTTAATCTGTTATATTGCGTTTTAATAGTAAAAAGTATTAGAATGATATAGGAGATACTTATAAGTTATAATAATATTATAATTATTAGGATTTTTAATTAGCAATAAAGTCTATAATCTATTAATAATTTCTTCTACCACTTCCTCTTTACAGCTTCTGGCCTTTAGTTTCAATAATACACACCCGAGGGTACGGAGGCACCTGCACTAATACTAATCGGCATTGGACTCACTCTATAATTATCCGTGACTCGTGAGTGAGAATATTATGAACTTCAGTGGGTATCATCAAAGAGTTTCGTTGTATACTCTTTGGTATCATATACCACGGATACAATTCTACTATTCGCCTTGCAAACTTTAATGCAGTAGTCCTTGAACTTCTCAAAATTTATACTAACCCTCTAACTACCTATCACTTGCACTTTTTCCCAAATAGGCGGTAATTGCCACGCTGGTTTTGCTTCAAAATTAACTCATTTTTTAATTTTTCTTGAACTTCAATTTACGCGGTTTGACTTCTTCTTGTCTTCTTCTGAGTGTTAACTGCCACTTCTTGATATCAAGTTTGTATCCCAAATGCAAGAAAAATTCAAAAATCGTATCCAGGCGTGTAATGAAGAAATCCCAAAAGGCAGTTTGGAAGTGTCTACACCTTTGTTCTCTGTTTTCCGGCGACAACACTATCTATACAATTATTATCCCGGCGATTTATACCCAGCGACTATTGCTTTTTTCGGTCTGGTTATTCCGGCAATGTCCACTTTCCTAACGACGTCTGTGTTGATGAAGAACTCCATGTTATGTTTGAGTTAGATATAGAGAAATTAAAATTGAAAATTGAGACTCAAAATTTTTTATTTCTAAAGGCGATCGATTTCAGCGTACCACGTTATCATCCAGCCGAGCGTCGGCTATGAAAAGTACAAAAATATGAATATAACGGTACGGAGACAAGTCATGTTTTTAACATCAATTAAATGAAGTAAGACCTTAAAAACATTAAATAAATAAATTAAAACAGATTAAAACATTACATTAAAATTCATATCACAGCGTGTTAAATTGTGGTTAGGCAACCTAACTACAATTTGTCAGGTTACTCAGGTTTATGGAGCGTTCTGGAATGTGATGTTGATTCTCAATTTTTTCAGCGCCGTGTAGGTGGTACGTAGGGGAGTATTTTGATATAGGACACTTGGGGTCGGAAATCTAAAATAAGGGTGCCAGAGCCAAATTTACCTTCTGGAATTTCGCGCCTGTAGGTAGCCAACCCAACCGGCCGGCGGTGCACACGGAGCGATCTCAGGCGGCGATGTGTGGCTGACACTTGATCAGAATTTTGTTTAAACCCACGAAATCCCGTCTGCAACGACGCGTATCAAGTGAATAAACACTATGGCAATAGTATAATAATAGTTGGCTAGATGTAGGAAGTGCATTGAGAACAACGGTGGCCACGTTGAACACTTGTAAACGTTATTGCTTTTGACTGTCGTTTTCCCTCCTTCCCTCCCATGTCGCTTCCTCGCGCTAACTCGCTCTGCATCGCTCCGCGCGAAACGTCGGTCGGTTGGGTTGCCTACATACAGGCGTGAAATTCCAGAAGATAAATTTGGTTCTGGCGCCCTTATTTTAGATTTCCGACCCCAAGTGTCCTATATCAAAATACTCCCCTAGGCACCCCCTATACGCTCCCAAACGGTGGCAGGTACTATAGGAATCACCCTGTATGTGACGTTAAAATGCTGCTGTTACAAGTTGGATTACCGGTACAGATTTAATTAATAATAGCACCATGATATATTACCTATTATCGAAGAGTTTTTCGTCTTAGTGGATTAAATAGTACTTCAAATTTTCTAAATAATGAAACATTTCTTCAAGGATGTACCAGTTTTCTGAAATATTCTATGAGCGAAAACAAGGGGTAAGGTGTGTTTACGAAGTTTAACAAATGATATTGATTTATTCCTGCCCTCTACTTCATTATACCTACTCGTACTTCATTTTTTACCAAACGCGGTATGTTGTATTTTCTACACTTTTCCCCCCATGTACCTATCGAAGCCGTGTAATTTACAACTTTAGGGATGGGGTAGGCGACATCTGGACGCCATCCCCGAGCGTCTCATACTAACCTGGAGGTTTTTCAGTTTTTTCCTATCTTCTTCTACAGTTTTGGTCCAATTGTTTCCAAATCGTCGTCCGTATCGTCAGAAAGATCTTGTAAACGCGCACAACTCTTGCGCGGCGGAATTTTGTTTTTTTTCCTAGAGGTGAAATGAACCACCTTTTGCACGGTGCGCTTCGAAGAGTAGTCGACTTTGGGCGCTCAAAAGTTTCTTAAAGCTCGAATCGTGGTTTGTCTTTCTCGTGTGGCCAATAGAAGCTCGAGCTATGAGAAGTTCCCCAAAAATTGAGTACTATTTTGTGCCGGGTTTTTAGCGAAATCCACCAAAATGCGAATTGCGAGTGAACGGGATGTCGGAACTGTGTACCGACAAAGAGAATGTGGTAGCCCCCGATAAGATCTTACTGATGGTGAAACTCTAATTGCGGGTGCACGGGACGTCGGAGGTGAGTACCGACAAAGGGAATATGATAACCCCCGACGAGATCTTACTGATGGTGGAGTCAAAACTTCAAACGGGAATTGCGGGTGCATGTGAAGTGGGAAGCGGGTACCGACAAAATGAATGTGGTAGCCTTCGACAAGATCTTATTGATGGCGGAGTCAACACTACTGGCCAATAAAACAGTGATCTGCCACACAAAAATGCCTTCTATCTTACACGAGGACTTTGATAATTTTTTTATATATTTCAGGACCATACCTGCTACTACAAAATATTCCAAAACAACTAACGAATGGATAACAAAAGAGGACGAATTTCTGTCGGTGTTTCCTGACATTGTTAGAGAACTTACGAACAATAGACAATACCCAGATATGGAAGTAAGCTGCAAAAGACTGGCAAAAGTGTTGGAATATAACGTACCCTTGGGAAAAAAATCTAGAGGCCTCACCACAGTAGCATGTTACAAAGCATTAGAAGATCCAGAAAATCTCACAAGTGAGAATATTCGGTTGGCGAATGTAATGGGATGGTGCGTAGAAATGGTAAGTGGGTACCCACATTTACGAACTTTTATAATCAATGTTCTAAGCCGTCATACACTCAAATTTCTTCATTGTCTTTAAGTTAAGAACGAAGAGATACCGGGATTGATTCCCGGTCCTCCCGGATTTTCTTAGGGGTCAGTACCTGGAGTTAATCGCTGGCCTAATAATACACCGCTATAGAGTGTACCTAATGCTTTATCTGTTACGCATTTCTAGGTGCAATTATTTTGTGTGATTGTTGACGATGTAGCAGATTCGTCTACAACACGCCGGGGTTTACCTTGCTGGTATTTAGTCGAGGGAGTGGGAATGACAGCGCTTAATGATGCATGTATGGTTCGAAGCGGAGTATATCTGATACTTAAGAAATATTTTTCCAATCATCATTGCTACATTCCAGTTGTCACGTTATTCATGAACATAATAGTGACATTAAATATGGGTCAAGCCTTAGATCTGTACTGTATGAACGATGGAATACCACAAATTCATTTATTTACCTACTATGGATACATACAATTCATTGACCAAGTACAAAAGTACGTATACTTTCGAGCTACCTATTTTATTGGCAATGCATATGGCAAAAAAGTACGACCCTGAAATGGTCAAACAAGTCTCTACAGTTCTATTAAGCATGGGGCGATACTTTCAAATACAGGTAGGTACGAAGCTTATGATTGTTTTGATACGATTACTCCTAGGATGACTACTTGGATTGTTTTGGTAATCCCTCTGTAATGGGTAAAAATAGTACTGACATTCAAGATGGTAAGTGTTCCTGGCTAGCTGTTGAGGCACTCCAACGTGTGTCCCCAAAACAAAGGGTAACATTTGAACAAAACTATGGCAGAACGAATTCGGAAAGTGTAATGATCATTCGCAACTTATATAAAGAATTGGATAGGTATGCAGTGTGCATTTAGAACGTATGAAGAGGAAAGTTACCAGTTTATTACAACGCGTATTCAAGAAATTCCGCACCGGTTACTGAACAAACTGTTCATTAACCTCTTAAATAGTATTTATAAGAGGAAGTCATAAATTATACATCTAATTTTTTGTTTACCGTTCTTCTAGCATAATAAATTCTGATTCTTTTACTTTATCTTCTTGTATTGAAGTAGTTTGGTTCAGGGACGGCGGGTTTTAATTTTTTGCATGGGAGCAGGGGTCAATTTTCTTGGAGAATAGGGATCATAAATTAGGATTTATGTTATTGAATTTTTAAGTAATGATACACCGGCGTTCCGCAAAAATGGGCGAATGCGGCGATGGGCGTACGATACGCTCGTAGACGTCTGCGTCTCTGTCCAATATCTCTGTCTCTGTACCATATCAGATTAGAATAATGATTGTCAATATAGGTTTAAAAGATGTAATGTAATTTGCAGGGGGGCGGCAATGCACCCTTAAGATTAGTATTTTGACTTGCGCGTTTCTTCTGCACTAAAAATTTTCTATACAGGATGCATATTGTACATATAGATTTCCGTAATAGATAGACAATGGTCAAGGGACTAACTGATTAAATTTTGGTCAGTACACGTCAATCGGAAGTGACCTTGTCGCTCGTTATCAATAATGGTTCAGTTTATTATTATTAATAAAGGGGTCAACGTCACGAATTATCCAGATATTCCCGGACATTTCCATGCTGCGACCCGACTCCGAACAAACCTTTAAAAAACCGGACTTTCCGGATGAAAACCGTATAGGTGTCAGGTGGCATCCCTAGATTTAGGTTACATCTCTTTGAATATAATATATTTCATATTCAAAGGTTACATACAGATAATAACAGCATATATAGCTATATAATACCATAATATAACACAATAGTAAAACAACGCGTTTGAATTTTGGTTAGTTCATATTTGTGATTGCTAGATGGCTCACGAGTCGGAATATTTGTAAAGTGGTGTGCGCCCATAATACAACATTCGGTGCTACCAATTGTCATTGAATCTTCCTTTCAGTAGATGTCGCTGAACCCAGTACAGTTAGCCATATGAAATGTGTTTAACTTCAACAGGGTAATATCTATATTACACTGGCTTACTGTTTCCAAGTGCACGGGTTATACTCTCTTTAATATTTTTGCTTATGGAATATCTGGATTTATTGAAATATCTTTCTAAAAATCTGATACAAGAGAACAGAATACCGAACGATCTTCGAGATCCCATCCATCGTTTTCATAGTACATCTTAAGGGGTTGACTCGGTGATCCCACCAGATCAGCATAGCTTGTAAAACAATTTTCTTGATTCGGCATTAGTTTTATTTCTATTCGAGGTACAAAATTTCATTTTCCCATCTTAACAAAAAAAAATTGGATTGCGCAGATACAAAAGTTGGGGCAAATTTTTTATGTATCTGCGTAGTTTAAGGAATATTTGCTAACACAGAAAACCGGACATTCAATGTACAAACAACAAAAATTATAAAAAACCTTTTCAGGTGTGGGCAGTTTTTGGGCTGTAACTTTTTGGTGCGTTAGTTTACTCAGCTGAAAAACAATGGCGACATTTCTTATATCCTTAAGGATATGTGTACCCATTTTCAAAATGATTGGACGTTTCTACACAAAGTTATCGTGCACACGGGCGACAAACGGACAGACAGACAGCAATACAAAATTATGAACGGTCACGAGGATCGTTAATAAGTAATAACAAAGAATCAACGAACTCGATAACGATAAATAAAGTATGGATACGTGCGCATGCACGATGCAAGTTTAAAAATGTAGTTAATGTAATTACGATGCTAAAGTAAATCGATTACAAATTGTAATCAATAATTAAATACAAATTTTGTAAAGTAGGTACCTAATCAAATACCTACGTAAACACTTTTATGATAAAGTAATTTGTAATCAGTATTCGAATACTGTTTGGAGTAGGTAATCATTCCAGCTCTGCTTGCAAGTATAGTGCTTAATTATGACGATATGAAATAGGAATACGATATGGGAAGAATATTTAAACTCGATTACCGAACATGTTTTGTATTTTCCCGCTTCGATCGTTCCGTGACAATAATTAATGTAGTTTCTAAGATGGGCGTATTGAGCTACTCTCAACTAGGTGGCAGCATGTACCGGTACATCTTTTTACAATCATCAAGAATTGGCGCGAACCGGTTGGCTTACTATTTGTATTATACTATGATAATACTAATAATAATTTGTTATCACTTCTTTTAAATGAAAGACTACATAAAATATACCTATATAAGGATAAATCGGTAGCTCTTTTCAAATACCTTTATTTTGAATGCAAAATAACTAGGTACCTATAGGTATATCTGACTGTTGTGCCGACGTAATTTCATTATTGTTGCCCCGTCTTCGTATTGATTAGTTTCAGCGCCCTCTCATTAACTTCGAAGTATATGTGTTTGGGATTTTAAGACTGGCGTTTTATTTAGTACCTACTTGTAGAGTGTCCTTTCTCCGGGTATTTCCTGCTGAACAATACCAGCCCAGCTCGCGGGGGTTAAAACTGTCAGGGTGTTTCCGTGCGAAGATGTCAATTTAATTGGGCGGCATGTGGTATGTATTGATTGTAACGACCATCTAGAGAATGGGACAATGAGATAAACATCCCAACAACGGGAATTCCCCAAAACATTTTTCCAGCCAGGGGAGACCATCTTTACTTCTGCGTATTATAAAGCATATAAGTAGTTAAATACCTACCTACCTCTTCAAGGGATAACTTTTGCGTTGTAATTGTTAACGTAACTTGGTCAGTAAGTTATGCCGCGAATGTTGTTGGAGACCAAGACCACCACTTCCTTCTGAAGGGGTTGGCCAATTAAATACTGTACGTGGTAGAGAAGCAGATTAAGAGTACCGGACGTAATAATAGCGTCATATGAGGGCAGCTGCGAACTCGCGCACCTTTCGAGATATGAAGAATGGTAAGCGACCTAGAAAAGTATCGTAAGAAGGTTCGCAGGCTCTTTAAGAGTGTCCTGCGAACTAATCTACCTGCGGATGTCAAAACGAGGATTATAGAGGACCTGGGGTATTATAGACGGTCTGCCACCGTCACTAGACCAGCAGTGTGTAGTTTTGTCTGCATTGCTGTAGCGCCTGGTGCCCAACGAGCTCCTCTGCACTCTGAACAAGGACGGTGCGTATACACAGGGATACACGGATGATTTCGCGATCGTCATGAGTGGAAAGTTTCCAAACACCTTAAAAGAGCTTTTGCAGAAAGCTATTGGACAGGCGGTGCAGCAGCCATGGTCTTTCCGTTAACTCGGTAAAGATCAAGGTTGTGCCGTTCATGAATAGAAGGAGAGCGAACTGATGGTCTGTGGAGCGAACCTTGATAGGCCTCGAGGCAACCAGTGCTTAACTTCCACGCTAATAAGACAGACTACTGAAGACTTTTTCAAAACATAAGATGTTTGAAGTCCTTTTTATTTTTTAACGTTCAATTTGTAGGTACATATTATGTATTTAGTTTAATAAAATGTGAATGCGGTTTTAAATCACTTAAACAATACATACTGTAGTTTTCTTAACGCCCAACTCCTACCTGTTTTTCTGTTAATGTTCCGTATAATTAGAGTTTTTCACAGCGCGAGATAGCTTCAGTCCCATTCAACTCGAATTACCGGGACTCTACTGTATACACATTTAAAGCATATTTAATGCACTTCGGAGTAATAAAATACATTTAAGATTATTGTTAATTATACCTATTAGTTTGTCGCTTTATAAGTGACAGAATGGTGCATAGAGGAACTGCAACGTGGGTTCGAATCCCCCGAGCGCGCTCTTTTTTCTTCTAAAATATATCGTTAGAAAAAGAAGGAAGCGAAGGATTGAAAGAAGTGTCATCTTTACACCGTTGAAGAGCGAGAAAAGGCCATGAATGTGAATGTTGATTGCGTACGGCGCAAGTCCACCGCTAAACATGCTGCAATTTATCTTCTATACATTTTTCCGTATCTTTTACAGTTTGTTTCAAGTTTTGTGATATTGCCAGTGATCATGACTTTCCTACAAAAACTACATAAGACTCCACAGAGCCTGTATAGTTTCACTTTCTTTTGTCTTGCATTGACCATAACTGGACTCACTTTGTGCTAATACTAGATAGTTCATCTACCTCTGCTTATTACACACAGTGCTTCCAAGTATGTGCTTATTCGTCGATTCACAAATTTTCACTTTTTGATAGAAGAAACTCAAAAATGTCAAAACAAATTACAAGATTCTTCTTATTAATTGGAGCAATAGTGAATTTTTAGATTATCAAATAGGCCTACTTGATTAAAATGTAATTTTTTTTATTTAAACAAAAGAAAGTTATTATACATTACCTGTGACCTCAATCTTAGATTTCATTTTGGTCTCGATACTTTTTGTTTAACAGAAAGACAGATCTTCATACTATTTATATATCTTATATTACAAGAGATATAAACAAAATCGTACACTAAGTTACACACACACACACACACAACTTATAATCTACCTACATAAAATCCTATAATTATATTACATGTACACATAGATCTACTGCACAAAAATATGAAAGCTTACGAGTCTCTTCTATAAAAACTATCTAAGAATTTAAAGAACAGTTTGTGAGGTAAACCTTGTGAAGTTTGCTGAATATGTGTCCTAATAAGATTGTAGTTTTCTTCTTCATAAATTGCAAAGGTATTAGGAAGACCAAGATCTTCATATAACCCACGGATTATAGCCACACTTTCTGGATTTGGTTTACCATAATTTTGTTCAAAGATTTTTCTTTGGTCGGCCGAAGCACGTTGAAGGGCCAGTACTGCCAACCATGAACATTTACCATCTTGAATATCAGTCCCTTTTTTACCCATTACGGAGGAATCCCCAAAGCAATCCAAAAAGTCATCCTACAAAATTGACACATTGAATAACAGAAAAAGGTACTTAAGGCTCTCACCTGTACTTGGAAGTAGTGACCCATTTCTAATAGAATTGTTGTAGCTTGCCTGTGCAATTCCGCATCATATTTTCCAGCTAAATACATAGCCAGCGCTACTGGCAATTGAAAGGAATAAAATGCAGTTTTGTACTTGACTATGGAATTATATCTGTTCATAGTAAACGTTTCAAACGCAGGTTTGCCATTTTTCATACAAAGTACATCTAGAGTTTGTCCCATTGTTGTTTTCATCACTGTTTCATGGAATAACTCCATGGCCGGAACGTAGCAGTGATGATTGAAGAAATATTTTTTAAGTAGCATATATAATCCATTTTCAATTAATAACGCGTCGTTTATGGCTTGCATTCCCACGCCTTCCACTAAGTACCAACAGGGTGAGCCTCTGCGTGTTTCAGAGCTGTCCATGATGTCATCATTGATCAGGAAGGATGAATGCAACTAGGAAACAAATAAAACATAATTGCAAAAGATTTGCATGAACAGTCAACGAGAATTTTAATCCTGGCGCTTTTTACATGAATCCTGTGGAACTCATTTAAAAAATCCCAAACTTTCTTCTATGAGAAAATATTGAAAATACACTTCTGTTCTATTTAAAGAATCTGATTTAGACAACATATTTTCTAGTTAAATCAAAATTTTCACGTCATTATTTTAAGTCCAAATACGCCTAAAACAGACTGTTTTTTAATTCGAAATTTGTATCAAATCAAAATAAATTGTTTTTTTGTAATCCAAACGAGACAGATAAATTATTTTCAGGATTAGTCTTAAGATCTATGCTTTACTTAATCCGTTTTATTATGAGTGCTGAGAAATTGCCAAAAGTCTCAGATTTGGAAATGCAAACTCCTGTGTCCAAATTGACTAGTTTTTTTAGAAAGTGGAATGCAAAGCGGAAATTTTCTCATTTGGATAAGTTATATTGACTTCCAATCCAAGTAAAAAGCTTTTCAGTTTCTTCAGCTAAGGTGGACTTTGATTTTAAATTACTCTTTCACAAAAGAAATAATTTGTTAATTATGACGTTTGATGTACTGACAAACAAAAAAGTTAAAGCTTTACGTTATAAATTTATGCGAGTTGGGTATGTTGCATCATATACCCATATTTTGAAATTATTAAGTAATGCTGACTTCTCATGACATAATTACAACAATTCATGAAATAAAGTTTTTAAGGAAAACACGCTCGCTGTATAGGTATAGGTATACATTTAGATATCTGTACATGTGGATAAGATTGACTCACAATATTTAATCTGGTGAGAGTATGTAAATTTGAGATTATTCACTGTCTAATTTAAATAAACTATTTTCGTTTCAAAACTACCCACCTTATATAATAAGGTAATTTGCATATAAACAATAACAGACAGATTCAGATAGCAAGGAGGACGTTTGATAGCACACTGAGTGGCATATTATAAGGGCCATAAACACCAAATTTCCATTATCTAGTCGAGAAGTAAATAAAAAAACAAAAGCATTATAACATTAATTACTCTTACTCCTTGGACTTCTTACTTGTTTGCGATCAATACCTACACACAGTTAAATTTTATTGGTATTTCAATTGTACTCGACAAAAAAAGCTAAAAAACATTTCAACAACCAACAGCTACAAAAATAAAATCGTGAGCGAAAATGCAGCGAAACATGATATAGACATATACGGAAAAATAGATTAGATAATAAATATAGTTTATTTACCCATAAAAAAGCATATTAACATTTTGTCCAATACTTTAGCTATAATCCGACATCAAATAAGGAATCCTGAACTGTCTAAACTGTCGCACAGATAGCTTTTTACAGCTTTATGAACTGAAAAGATTATGAATGAATGAAAAAATCATTAAATTTATTGAAAAATTGGCAATGTCCACAAATCGCTGCGCATTTTAGTCTGATTTCCGACATCCACAAGATAAGATACATCCTTTTTTACAATTGCAGAATAGTAATGAGAGCACTGAATTTGGAACGGGACCCTTCAGTGTCAGATACTCCAGAAGTATATTTTTCACTCAATTCTTCCCTTTTATGGTTTCATGAAAAACATTTTATTGTCTTGCGGGGCCAATGCAGTTAGTAGAACAAGGAGATCCTGCGGCAACAATGACAAAACTTGCAGACAGAGATATTTCCATTCCGGTCTTGACGATAAGTGCTTGTGTAGTCATAAAAAAACGGCCTCCTTCCTACAATTACAAAACGGGGCCTAAACGCGTTCTGACGTATTCAACAACAGATTGCACCTAAAGTATTGGAGATACAAAAAAATGCGAATACTATATTTTATAGGGAATTTAGTAAACTATATTCTTTATCTAAACTATTTCTTCGTATCAGTAATTGTTACCGAGATATGGACAAAACACTGAAAAATTGTACAGTTTTTCCAAGATGGCTGCCTAAGCGCAACAGATTTTGACAGGGACTTTTAGTTAGTACGTTCAATAGAAAGTCCCAATAAACGTGTATACCAAAATTCAGATCTTTACCGATTAATGTTTTTATTTGTCCAAAATTGCGCTAATTTCACTGGACTATAGGGCATTTCTCGTGTAGATTACCTACTGATAACACGTAAGGTGAGCGAAAAAAGATCGTTGAAAAATGTCTGTGTGCAGATGTATTTCACATATGGTATATTAAGATATAACACGATACGAAGTCCCATATACAATTTTCAGTACGGGAATTTTTTGACACTCGACTCGAATTCAGAAACACGACTTTCGTTAGACGAGACAGAAGGGCTGACAGAAATATCACAAACGGGGAATTTCTTTCGAAAATTCCACTAAAAACGGGGGTTTGATCAGTATTAAAAAGTTAAACTTGGATTTGCACAGAAAGAACAAATGTTTAAGTGTTGAGTGTCAAAAATTCCCCTACTCAAGATATGCGATTTTTCGTATCTTGTTCCAATTGCGCCATTTCAGAATGAGGATTTCTCATTTAAACAATTCGCAAGCGTTTTAATTACTTACCAATTCCACACACCATCCCAATATTTGTGCGAGACGAACATTTTCATTGGTGAGATCTTCGGGAGTTGCTATTAATTTATAGGATGCCACCGTGCTAAGACCTCTGGTTTTCTTCCCGAGCGGTACGTTGTATTGCAAAACCTTTGCAAATCTTTTCGTAACTAGGGGTATGTCTGGATACTCTTCATCGTCCGTAAGGTCCCTGACCAAATCGGGAAATACTGCCATAAAATCTCTACTTTCCTCCTTAGTTACCCAAGTAATGGTCGATTTGGGTGCGATTGTGGCATTTACAGTGGATAATGCTCTGTAACAAAATAAAATGCGGTTAATGCAAAGTTTGTGCAAAATTCAGCAAGTCCTTGTGATTAAACGTTTTGTTTTGATATATATTCCATTTCACTTATTACCGATTTAAAACAAGAACGTACGTTTCGTACCCCCACGGCAATTTTTGGACTACCATGTGATAATCCACATAAAAAAGTAGCAGTATATAGTGCGTTTGAAATTCTCCCAAAGAAAATTGACGCACCTTTGTCTCCAAATATAGACATGAACTCAGACCAGAAACGTATCACTACGAAAGGCTATGGCTACAATATTAGAAATCATTCTAATTCTCTACAGGTTGATCAAATCAAAACGCATTTAATAAAAACTCAAACTTCGTATGTCCTAAATGCGGATAACAAAATTTTGACCACATTGACAGCATCACATATACGATTTACGGTGATGAAGTAGGATAGTGTAGCGGCTTTCTAAACAAAAATTTATAGGAAAATTACTTCAACCAGTAAAGTAAATGAGGAATTTTTAGCGGGTTCGAGTCATCTGTTCCTCTCAATATGCAAGCATACGGCATGTGTTGTGTATAATTCGATTTTGCATAATGACGTACGAGTAGGAAGTCAGGAAGAATGTTGAGGTGGCGCAAGTTTGAACTTCATTTTTAAATGATCAATTAACAAACTACAAAGCAGTTTGTCTGCGATCGATTCCCGGAGCGATTCGTGTTTTTGACCTTAATTCAATCAAATCACACTGGTACTTATTTTGACGTAGACGACAGGATAGTAACGTAGACGACAGGATAGCAACGTCTAAAAGTTCAATTATCTCGACAAGGACAATGGAAAATTTACTACAAATTACTCAAGTGGATTGTACCTATTAAATTAGTTTAATTTCCTTTTCATTTGGGGCCAATTATATTCCAATGGACCCAGAACGGAATAGGGAAAACCGAACGGGGGACGATTGAGTAGCAGAAAAATACTTCAACGTCTATTTTCGAAAATATATCGTTGTAGGTAGACTTTAAATCTAGATTGTGGCGGAGGCGATTTACTGCCAAATACTGCATCTGATGAATTCGGTTTCACTTCTATTAGTGTCTAATATCTATGACCAGAGAAACAATTCTGGTTTTCGTGATCTCGAAAAATCCTACTCGTCGATTGGTGCGTTGTTTTGCATTAAAATCTTATCTCCAGGGTGTCTCCTGTGGAACGTGTGACATTGGCGTTAATTTATTTAGATGGAACGCCCTGCAGCACTCGGCCCTGCATATTGTCGCATATTTAGTTTGAATATTTGTCGTACACCTAAATTCGACGCCTTTTCAAATCTGGCGAAATATAGACTACTGAAAATGAAACACCTACCTATATCTACACATTGCATACTGCAACTCATATTAAATCTGTTGTCCATTTATTTCAAGACATTTCTGAAATCGGAAAACAATTGTATACTTTAAATCACCTGTATTTCCTGTCGTATGTTTCATTAGCATAAGCAATATGCCACTTCAAAAATCGTCCACATTAACCGCGTGGTGTGTTAGACGAAAAGTATTCAGAACCGATCGTAAAATTGTAAATTAACACATTCTACTGGGCGTTGCACTACAAAAATTAATCTCTACGTCATATTTCGCACTTGAAACACCCTGTGTACAAAATTGTTAATGCAAAAAAAATGCGTAAGTGTCTGACGATTTTTCCGGAGCCATAGAACCGTTTGTTTTTTTCGTGATGATAAACGTGTCGTGTGCAAGTTAACAAAAAAACTATGAATGCTTCTAAGTGTTCGTGCCTTTGTTGTTAGTACAATACGTAGGTAAGATACACGATATAATCAGTATAAAATTGGAAATACTTTCACTAAGCAATTTAAATGATACAACACGATCTCGAAATATAGGTAGAGCTTAATGAATATGTATTGTCAGGTGTTTGTCATAATTTTCTTCCACGTGCCACTTTGTTTATCTTCTTTTGGACATAATAGATTATGCAAAGCTTTGTTTACTTGTACCAGTTAATAACAGTAGTATTTTTCAGCTTCTATGCGATGTTTCACAATAAACTTAAATGGATGTCAACTAATTCCGGTTGAGGCAACAAAATATGGATCACGGTCAAGAATATTACGAATTCGAGTATTTGAGTTTAAAATTCATTTTTTAAATAAAGAAAAACATTGCCAATTATAGTACAAAATATTCAAGCTTAAGCTTGGATGATACGTTATGATCGAGGTTATGATGCATCTCAACTATACCTAAATTGAAACGATTGTAGTCGATTCCGGAATATCCATATTTGCCTTCGGAATATTAGAGACCATAATACTCTTAATCCGGTCCTGGATTCAATGAAGTTTATTTCAAAGAATTTTATTTTGCATTTTTTTGAAAATTGGAGAAACAACGCCATATGTAGTTTATTTTCCTACCCGAGAGGATTTCGGTATGTAGTAAGGTAAAAGCACCTAAAATGGACCACGCACCAAAAATGAGTCACTGAAAATAATGCCTTAAAAACAAGAATTCCCGACATTGAGGGGAAGTGGTATATAAACAATGAGTAAGCCTATTCATTACAGAAGTACCTGAAAAGGGTCGCGTTATGATCGTGTTGCTGTATTTTAAACAATGAAAGCATTTATGTAGTGTCGTTGTACTTCTCAGTGTTCAGTAGTTTTTTTAAACGTTCATGCTAAGGAGGTAAGTTAATTCGTCATTTTTATTTTACTTTCGTATTTCTTATTTTTCACCAGAATGAGACCTTATACTAACTTAGAGAGCTTTCTTTAAGTCATGTTATATAAATCTATTTAAAAAAAACGAAATATCAATTAATTTTAGGGGGGTTCATTTTAGGAACATTAAAATGTCCAGGGCGCCTATATTGGGCCACGTGGCCCAATATAGGAGCATGCGCCAAAATCGTGCTTAAGGTTGAAATATGCATGGCATGAAATACTAATTCGATCCCATTCCCATTCCATACCACGAGCGACCCTCCTTCGGAAATCAAAGGGAGGAATATTAGCTACCAAAACAGGACCATCCACAGTTTTATGTGAGGAACACGAAAGAATAATCGTGTTTTGGATTAAAACCATGGCTAAAGCAGGATTTCCTGTATCTAAAGAAACCTTGCTTTACAGCGTAGAAAAGCTGGCAAGTGAGGTTGGAGTGACATTTGCAGAAGGGAAGACAAGACCAGGAAGAAAATGGTATGAGTGTTTTCGAAAACGTCATCCGCAAATAAGTGACCGAACTAGTCAAAATTTGACGTCACGAAGAAGAGATGTCCAACAAGAAGATCTTGATAGGTGGTTTAACGAAGTGGAATCTTATGTCAAAGAAAACCAACTTCAAGCAGCATTCGAAGACCCTGCACGCATTTTTAATACGGACGAAACTGCGTTTTTTTTAAATCCAAAACCTGGAAAAGTATTGGCCGAAAAGGGAATTAAGAATGTTTATACAGCCGCTGGTGCTGATGAAAAAGAAAATTTGACGGTTTTGATTACTGCAAATGCTGCAGGTCAGCTTGCACCACCGATGATTGTGTATAGGTACGTATTTATTATTCTTTTTTGATTCATATCCACAGTTCTTCTAAGTACTTGCATTTGCCAGTAGTGGAAACTTTACAGGTACGCAAGAATTCCCGCCAACATAGCTCATTCGGTACCACCTGGATGGGCAATGGGAAGGTCAGAAAATGGCTGGATGACGCAAGAAACGTTTTACGAATATATGGCGATTATATTCGAACCGTGGTTAACATTGACCAATATAGCCAGACCAGTGGTTTTTTTCATGGATGGTCACACGTCACATATGTCTCTACCCGTCACCATTTAAAAGGGCGTTTTTATGGCCGGTTCAAACAGCTGGCCCAAAAAAGAGAGCGAAGGAAAAAATTCCCGCTGTGTGTACGTCTCCAAGTATGCTCACTTACTATAAGAAGAAAGAGGAATTAAAGAAAAAAAAAGAAGAAGAAAAAGAAGAAAGAAAAATGAAACGAGAAGAAAAGAAAAGAACCACAGAAGAAAAAAAAAGGAATGCAGCAGAAAAAAAGAAAAAACGATTACACGATGAATCAGAATCAACTGCTAGTGATTTGGAACCACCACTACAGGAGTCATCCGATTCACCATGGGAAGTAGAAACTGATGGAAGTGAAGACATAGAATCTGCCGTACAAACGAAGGAAGTTAAAACAGGGAACTACGTTTTGGTAGAATTCATGGGTGGTAAAAGAAAGTCTACAAAATACACGTATTTGTGTATAGTTCAAGAACATGGTACTGAAGGGATTAAAGTACAAGGACTAAAATCAGTAGATACAGAAAAGATGAAGTTTGTTATAGTTGAGAATGACATTTCTTTCATTTCCATTAATCAAGTCCTAGGTGTAGTCAGCCAACCCGAAGTTGCAATGGTTGATAGAAGATTGACGTATGTTTTCAAAAAAAAAGTTGCCGTCAATGAAATGTAATATTTTATATTTTTTTTGTATTATAATACTTTTTTCATGACTGTTTTTTGTAAAATCTACCATTTATTAAAATACTAATTTAATATTCTCATGAGTTCGTAACATTTCTTGTCTAAATCCAGGTTTAAATAGTATATAGTCATTCCAATGTTGGCTCAATTTTGGGGGGTCCATTATTAGATCTACACATATAAGGGGTGTTCATTATTGGTACATGCTCCCGAGAATGTTTGGAATTATCTAATGTACTTTAGAAGGTGCATGTTAACGTTACATCCATTGATTATTGTAGACAAAAGTTGATAGTAGTAGAATCCGGCTTGCCGTCATTGTCATTGTCCTACTTCGAGAGAAATATGAGTTAACGTCCTTAAGCGACCCATTATTGGTGCATTTACCTTAAGTTTTCCGCACCTGCAATGCAACTGAACTTTGGTATCTAAAATCTATTGCTTTAACAATATCATTGGCAAAATGCCAAACTTTTACGGGCTCGACGACCGATAACAAAAAATGATATCAAGATTTAGTACCCAAAATCTCAATAGGTACGTAGGTACACAAATGACTTGCACAAATAATTAGTCAAACTTACGGTCTCAATGAAAAAAAAAGATTACTAGGCCATGAGTCGCGGAGATAGCCACCAAAAATCCATATACGCACAGCAATTTTGTTGAGATAGTCATGCCTCGATGGTCAAGGTTTCTTCGCACCGTTTCACAATTTATACTAATGCACTTTATGCAGTGAATTTTCTGGAATAGGACATTGGCAACTTTTGTAATAGAAACAATTTTCCTCGCAATTTTCCCATCTTTGAGGTAGCTCAGTTCAAATACTTTGCTCCAATAAACATTAACTATAAATAACCGATAAAAGATAAGGAACAAATTGAACTTACTCTAAGCAAGTAGGTATGTCGACACTTTTGGGTGCCTTCTGACCTTTGTAGAACTAATCGGACAATTTCTCCTGATGCGAAATGCTTTTTGCGATATTAATATCGGTATGCAGGGCGTAAACATACATGGTGCAAATAGTACCGGAAGTTCGTTGTCCTGTTAAAATACCTATACATTATAAACTAAAATATGTTCACGCCGGTAACGAATCATTTTTGCACCAATGCTATTATTGACAAATTGTAGTTCTATTATATCAGCAACGCTATGGCTGATTATATGATGAAAATGTGTGCACGTACCATAAATGCTTGCGCTTATTAGCACAGATAATTTTAATTAGTTTATAATTGTTGCGATTTTATTTGGATTTGCTCTGATTACACTATGTGATTAAGGGCCAATTGTACCCTCAAAATTAAGTATTCCTTAAAGTTAAGCATAACTTAAATACCATAGCAACGATTGTCTTAATAATCGTTGCCATAGATTTTAAGTTCAACTTAACTTTAAGCAAGGCTTAATTTTGTTGGTGCAACTGGGGCTAAGTTGACGAAATGCGTGTAATGAACAAAGTAATATAAATGTATAATCTGAGGTATAATCCTTTTACCAAATAGATAAAGATAAGTGTCGTAAGTTTGAGTAAATCTATCGGAGAGCACCACAAATTTAAAACAAATTTCGTTTTAGCCAGATTTTGTATTCCTGTCCCTTTTTTGTTACCACTACCCTCTACGTTCTTTCGTGTATATAGACATTTCCCCGTATACCACATACATCTTCAGGGTGTAACATATAAGTATGTAAAACAAATTAGGTAGTAGGGGTGATCAAGACAAGCATTTTTTCCAAATAAACCGAGGTCCGATGTGTTTCGTTTGGGATCCACCCCCAAAAAAGTGGTGAAATTTGCATTTCATCTTTAATTTTTTTCTTAGTTAGAAAGACTGGTGGCACGTCGAATAGGTATTCGCGAGGGTTTTCGGGTATGCCCCTTCCAATTTTACAAAAGAATTTTTTTAATTCCTACCACGAAAGGGCGCGGAATTAAAGTGAAACTAATGCCGAATCGAGTGCCGAATCAAAAAATTTGTTAAGATATTGTCGTCTTGCAGACGTTATTAGCGGCAGAGCAAAGCGATGCCAGCTCTGTAGGGGAGTCGATGGGGTCCGTCTGTCCGTGAACACGATAATTACCAAACACTTGGACCGATTCAGCTCAAACTTTGCGTATTTGACATATGTACGATCTACCACATGTAAGAGCCTATTAAAAACGGATCAAATCCAAAGCCCCAATCGGGTCACATCGAGGTGCTCTGCCGCTTTTTTAGATCTGCTTTAGGGGTTTATTTCCGTCTAAACACCAAAAATAATGACGGGACACTGTATATGATAATATTTCAATTTATTAAGTGTAAATCTGAAAGACTAATTTTACGAATAAGCACAAAGTTTATTTTACTTGAAAATGTGTCTTGGTATTATTGTTCCTTTTATAGAATTGTTTGTAATTGCGTATTATTTTTTTGTTTAAAGTTTATGCCTTTTGTAATTGTTTATTTGGATTTGTGTATTTAACGGCATTTAGAACGCGAAAATGCGTGTTTAAATGTTGGCACAGAGGGAGCGTCTCAGGATACCCCTCAAACTATGTTGCAGGCAACCGAGCCTCAGCACACCAAACCACGAAAACGCATATCCGCTAAACAGAAGAGGTAGAAGCCATCTCTCGTGGACCAACCCGGACTCAGAACCAGGCTCTTACAGTTAACTCTAGGCAGGCGGGTAAACGGGTAGGCGAAAAGAAAAAGAGGCACCGGTCGGATTACTCAATATCGACCCAACCGCCGACAAAGAAGAGCAGACAACAGCCCTAACCAAAGGTGCGTGTATAAGGTTGAAACACGCAATCGTAGCTACAAGCAAGCTGCTGAGAGGCAGATCAACGTAACTAATAACCCTCTGGGCAGACTTACGCTTAAGCAGGTGGATATGGAACAAAAACACCTGGCCAAAGTTCTTGACCAGCATCTGTTTGCCCTAAAAGGCGCTACACTAGCACTCACGTTCAAGAGTTAGAGGCACTCGGGCGAGATTCTTAGAATATCGTGGTGGAAGGAAGTGGTTGGCAACCATCCACAATTGCGGGAGGCTGTACACCTAAAAGTAGTGCCGGAAGACCGCCTCCTTAGGCTCTGCAAGGCTGCCATTTGGGTGCCAGGGCAACTTGACCACCTGGCGAGGGTCAAGCAGCGCCTGTAACCTGAGGGGTCAGTAAAGCATAGCCACACAGGCTGCTAAGGCAACGTGTGGTCAGTGCTTGCCCAGAGTCAGCAACTCACCCGGGTCGATTTCGAACTAGGATGAGCTTGTGGATATTGAGACGCTGCTGGAGTCTGATTCTAGTAATGTTTCAGACTCGTACAATTCTAATGCCATCGACCCGCATGTAAACGGTCAGATTAGAATTAAGCTTGAGTACTACATAATTTCGGACTCTTAAATCCCAACGCCAAATCCGTATCTGATCGGAGATGGATAGATGCACTGAGATTAAAACGGGAGCGGGAGCACTCCTTATCCATCAACCAGACATTAACGGAGCTAATTCTCATCACAGGCTCCCAGGCTGACGGACAAAAATTTGAAAAATGTGATACATTGTCTACAAGGATGTCTATCATGGGGATCTCCGAAATCATAGAAGATACGACGATGGTCAAATTAAAAAAAAAATGTACAATTTAAAAAGTTATGCTTTAAAGCAGACCGAGAAGAAAACCAGAAAATTTCGATTACTTTCGAAGATATGCCAGCAAAACCGAAATTTGTCGATTTCAACAGAACGGTGCCGCGGACAATTCCCCAATCGTGCGAGAATACCTATCGAGCATATTCTCCATTTTCCAGCAAATTTGTCCGATAGGTATTCTCATTGTGCATTTTAAAAACACCAACTGTGGCTAGACCTTAGAAAAGGTGGTGCAACATTTGTCGGACTACGCCACTAGATTCTACGTAAAAACAACTAAAATAGGCAGTTTTTCTATTTTTTCGATCGTACATGGGTAGTAAGAGTAATGGTGGTAAGAGGCCTACCTACACTGCAATCTCAACCAAAATAGCACACCACGGTACCTAGGTACATGTTAATAAACAATATGTAAAATTTTAATTTTTTATAATTCGAAATAATTTGAATTTTTCCTTCACGCCAAGAATTGCAGTATTTTTTGAAATTTAAAAAAAAATGTAGATACCGAATTTCTGCAGGAGCAGAATTCCCGTTCACGGATGGACCATTTTTGGGTGGGGATTTTTGAAAAAATAAAATAAGCAAATTGCAGAGAATCAAAGGGTACCTATACTCGTAAAAGACTTTAGTTCTAACCTTATATGTGATATGCGTTACGGTTTCTGAGAAAATACAGACTTCTGGGATTTTTACATGAACCCGAGCATGAACCAAATAATTTTTTTGACACATTTGTTACAACCTGTACTCGAACCTGTATGTAAAAATTATATGCGAGTGTTCCTTACAGCTAAATTGCCCATTCGGTTGTCAGCAAACCTTATGATGAATTGTTACTAAAATAGAACCAGTATTGATTGGATAGCAACAGTTCCAATTCTCAATGCAATTCATTCGCCCAATTGGCAAACGTACTGAAACATGTACAACAGAGCAAACAATCAATGAAACAATGCTAATAAGGATTGATTGATTCAATTTTAAAGGGAACTTGAACGACTTCATCGGCCTTCATTTACACTGATGGCTGATGAGGAAGTGCAATCGGCAAAAATGGACTGTTTATATACTTCATTCACTGATGCGGCTAACTGTTTTCAATTCTGCATAAGAAAGCGTTTGAAAATTAAAATGCTTATTTAGTCAACATTATCCATTGTAAAGCCAGGCTTGTTTGCGCAAATGAACTATGACCCTACCGTTATCCACGCGGTCATCAAAAGTGGGGACAGTCATTATTCTTCGCGTAGGGCAATCGTGTCAATGAAAAACAACTATTGACAAAATAAAGTTACTTAAAGCACATACATTTTTAATTTTTAACTACGCCATCAGTAGTAGAAGTTCAACATCCCCATCCTTTGCCACTGGGAAAAATGGCTGAAATTATGAATGTGGCAAAACTAAAAATTGTGCAGTCTTCTAATATACAGGATGATAAATCTGAGAACCTATTCGAAACTTTCCCACGCCAATCTTAATAAACACTCGCATTTGTGGTTTTATAGTAACGAAACTTCTAATGTACATGTGCTGATCGTTTTATTATCCAAGATTCACCATTAAGGTGGCGTTTTGAAAAATTGGAAATTTGTTTCCAATAAGTTGTTAAAAAAACTCCCATATAAAATATATGTCTTTCATTTTTATCACACACTGATAATAATTTGTTATCAACCTTAACTTCATTCACAAGCTTCAACCCTTTTGGTCGTTAACACAAGTTTATTTTTTTTTACCTCGAAACAAAGTTATTGAGGAAATCGCAAGGCAACCTTTGCACTTTTGTAAACGCCACCTTAACTGCTGCACAGTGCCAAAATAATCATATCGAATTGGCCTCCCTTTATATTATCTCCACAGCATCAATTAGCGCGCTTGACATCAAAACAACATTTGGAAATGTTTTCTATATACGAGTATGTACATGAACTTGAGATGATAAACACGCAACGCAATCAATTTTGCTAAACGAGAGTATAATCACTTTTTCAACGATTTATGACACTATAGAGTTATGATCGAAGATAAAACAAATCACAAACTTCCTTAATAACAATTTCATTTTTATAGCTTTAAAACTATTATACTACGTAGGTATTTACTGTATGTAGGTTCTTTCCGTAAAACAATCCCCAGAAGTTAAATTGGGTTACCAAAATAATCCGAAAATAATACAATTAGTTGGAACAATGAACTGTAATAACAGCGCAAAAAAAAAACAAAAGATAATCTATCTATATAAATAAATGTGAATCGCCGAATTGTATGTATGTACGTCCCATCACTTCAGAACGACTGCACTAAATTAGATAATTCTTTGTTTGTTGTGTTTGTTATTATCGGGACAAGGTTTGAATAAAAAATAATTGCCAAAAAATTGTTCCGAAACACGTAAAACAACAATTCTTCTCTTTTCCGCCATTATAAATCGTAAAATAACTAATAGATGGCGCCAAATCGACATCTACTACGGCCCTAGAAAAATTCATACCGTCCACTTCATTGGAGAGGCGAAAAATTAGTGATCAAGCGAACTTACCTTAAGTGAAGTTCGATCATAATTATATGAAGTGTCCAATCCGAAGATATCACTTAGATTATACACCATGTAGTACACCCATGTAGTACTGTTGCGCACTATGTTTAAAGATTAATATTTGAATTTCCCGCTACCCGCGTCTATCTTACTCGACCCACGCCCCTCTACGCTCATTCTTTAGAGATAAAAAGGAGAGGGCCGAATTATTGGCAAGGGGAAAAGACAAAGAGGGAGGGAGGGGAGTGATATCTTCGGATTGGACACTTCATATAATTATGATAGAACTTCACTTAAG
>NW_022170249.1:4996599-5001599 GCF_008802855.1 Photinus pyralis
AGTAAGTTGGACAACTTTAGTTTTTGGATAGATAATTCAAAAAAACGCACCCATCGTTCGAGAAACTGCATATTACCCGAAATCTTATTATAACAAACTTGTACAACCTAAAAGGGCACGTTCTGCCTTTGAACTACAAAATTTCGTTTTTGTCATTTTGAGTTCCCGCTTATATCGCCGGTGAGATTCAAGATTATTTTTGTACTCGAGTTGGCTGACACTTTGGTCGAAGAAAAAATTTGCCTAATAGGAATTCTGTCATTTTAAAATGATTTTACGGTAAGTTGGACAACTTTAGTTTTTTAATAATTCAAAAAACAATTTTTGCCATTTTTGCCGTCAGTCAAATTCTATTTGTAAATATTTAATATTTCAAGCTCTAGCTAGTTTCGGTACGTAATAGAACGCGATCGCCCTGTTTTTTCACAAGATGATAATGGGGACATAATGGTAAAAGCAAAGATCATATGATCTGGGTAAAAGGTTATCTCTTTATTCGTCTTGTTAATTAAATATAAGTTATAAGCATTGAGTAAACTATAGCATTGCTAATCCATAGTCAATCATAAAGAAATTTTAGAAATAAGAACCCATCGTCCGTGCCCCGTGGTAGGTATTGATCTTTTCAATTTGCAATGAAGTTAAAATGTGGTGAATAAATTAAATGAGTTTTTTTGTGCCAAATTGTACAGTTTTGCAAGTATTACAGTATATATATCTTCGTTTCATTGTAAATAAAATTATAAGTGTAGGAAATAAAATTGTAAGCTGTAGGCTTTCAGATTGGAATTTCCGTTGGCCTTGGCAGAAAGCTGCATCCATCCCACACGATAAGACGAACGTTCTCAGCTTCATTTACAATTTTCCTTCATTTGGTTCTTTTGGCGGGAGTTGTGTTGTGGCGTACTTACGTTATACGTAACGTAATGTCATTGACATTGGATTGATAAGTCGTTTAATTAATACCTAAAGGACTGTTAAGGTAGGTGAAGACATAAAGTTACTACGAACTACGATTACGATTGTGCTTTCGATACCAATACAGGAGCCCATGAAAAAGTTTTATTGCGGAAGTATACAGGGTGTGAATTGCGTTTACGCCACCATAGGCATATCGATGGTAATTCCTTTAAGGTATATCCAAACATTTTTTTCCCTAATTATTTACACTGAAGTTGTAAATACCGTTTTTGTCGATTTGTAAATTTCGGCGTCTATTGATTGTGCCATTTGTAATTTGTTGTTGTGGTAAATCGGAGAAATTAAGGAAGTTTATAAATTAAAAGGATAATTTTGGAAATTTAATTTTGTTTTTCAATGATTTCACGGCACGAGTGATGTTAGCCTGTATAAATCATTCTGTTCATTGAAAGTATGAAAACAAAAATAGTTTTTTAGGCAAATACATACTAATTCTCATTTATATATTTTTTTCCGGTTTCCCGATTTTAAAAATAATTAAATGAGGGCATGAGCAGACGCAGAATTTATTTGTATCAAGCGACAAGAAACCTTTTTTACAACTTTGCTCTAAATTAATTAGGGGAGAAAATATTTCGATATAAAGAAATAAAATGTTCCCCTTACGCGATGCATAACCTGCTTAACACCGGAACACCCTCTATAATGACAGATTGTTTAAAGGTTAATTTTGGTTATGCCCATTCCATTGTAATGATTCGTTTTTTAAATTTAGCTTCCCATAATGTATAATATCACCAATTTCAAATGCAAATTTTAATTATAATTTTTGCCAGTTTTTTTTGGAACAGATGCCGAGAAGATCACGTTAGAATTTTTGTCGATGCCTTCAAAAATTCCGTCCATCCTAAGACAGCATCCAGGATGAATATATCTTCAAGACATCGTAACGTTGTCAAGGTAAATAATTTCCGAATTCATTTGTGTTCCTAAAATTTCCCTGCGTCCTGGAATTTTTTTACTATAACATTTCCTGTCTAAAGGGGGGGGGGGGGCATGAAATTATTTTCCTAGATGCTTGCTTTTTGATAGTTAAAACGTGCATTAAACTAAAGGTTATTCATTCAAATAGATTGCTTTGTACATACTATATAACTCCCCGCGCGACTCTTTTTCGTTATCAGTGGGGGGATGGGCCGGCGGTTGTGGGGGGGAGTTTAGAAATTAATTAATTAATTTTGTCTTTTCATGGTATTCTAATTTAAAGGTTCTCAACGAAAAGGAACCGCTTTCTACCAACTTACTGCCCTGCTCTCTGTTCTCTTATCAAAAGACAGTGGTGGGGAAGGGGGGGGGGAGTGGAACTGGTTTATCCTTCATGGTACTTTAATGAAAGTTATATCAACGAAAGGAATTAATTCTCCAACCATTTAGACCTCCTTCCTTCGACCTCTTTATCGTTAATCGATTATTATTCCCCTTATATCTTCAGACGATTGTCGGCATTAGGGTTCTCACAAAAGGGCGATATTGGAACGTCTGCAAGAAATATATCCATTGGTGATGTCTAAACTTTAAGAGCGAATGTCTTCGAAACTGTTTGTCGGAGGAAATACTCTCAAAGGAAAAATCTGCCCAGAATAGAGTGTCGGAGGATTTTGAATGCTATGCCCGGCGGTTCTTTAAATGTTTGTGTTTATGTTAATAAAAAAGAGGCCCCCCCATTTGCCGGCCTTCTTTCCCCTTAGAACCCTATTTCGTCTAAAAAAATGAGCTTTTTTTCATCTGCCATCCTCCATTTATAAAAACAAATTAACCTTCCTCATGGCACAATCCTCAATTTTATATTTTTTCTGTGAACCTTAGAAAAAAGTACATACTTGTATCGAGTAGCATTTTGTTTATGGCGAATACAATAAGTATGGACAATATTGTCATTTAAAGGACCCATAATGAATTATTTTGACATGCTTGTCAGATGACCTACTACATCAACATAATAAAAGTTTGGTTTAATTATTTATGTTCAAAAAAAATGCTGTAAAAATATTTGTTATATTACATTATTATGCTGTTAACATTTTTTGGTGTAGTAGGGTTGACAAAATGTCAAATAATTTCATGATGGTTCTTCTGAATGATAATGGTCCCATACTCTCATTGTATTCGCCCATAAAAAATTGCCTACCTCGAACAGTATGTACTTTTTCAGGTTCAACATAAAGAATATCAAGTTCATGATTTGCCTATGAGGAAGCGTTATTTTGTTTTTTCGATATCTTTTTAAACAGGACCAGACAAAAATAAAAACGAATACGGCCTTAATTTCGTTTCTGTCGATACCTTTGGAACTGATCAGTATTCTGCAATTTTAAAAACATCTTTTTACTAAGCCCCTACATACTCGACTTTTCCTAATTAACGACTGTGTATCTTCTTTATAGGTTTCAATTTCCCATGCTGTTCATCCTTACTTTGGGCTCACTTGTGTATCTGATTTGCATCCTTTTCGTGATAGTATGCTGATGCCGACCGATAAGTTATATTTATATCATATGTTGTCTTACAGATGCCCTAAATCCTGATAGAAAACCGAATGCACCAATACAGTACTTACAGGGGAAATTATGGAGGAATTAGATTGATTAAAAACCAAATACAAAAGGTAAAATTATATAAACTATCGCCAGGATAAGAGTTGCCCGTCCACAGCCCCACACCTTGTCTTTATGTTTTTCTTAAGATGCGAGCAACTTTCCGCGAATAGGATCGTGCCAATGTTGAACGCAAAAAGTCTTTTGTTTCAACATTGGACCACGATACTATCCCGGATAGTCGCTTACATTTTTAAGAAAAACCTTCGATTGTAAGACCCAGATCAAGTGTTTTGTTGACCGGCATCTTCCTGACGAGAGGTTTATTTTCATCATTTTACTATGCTCATTATTTGATTCTGCTAGATACAAATGTTTAAATTTTATCTAACATCATGTTAATGTTACAGGTAAAACTCCAGCCATTAAATCTCTAGTTAGCGCGCCATATGGTCTTCAGAAGAAAAAATCAGCTGTCTTTAGGTTTTTTCAACCAAGAAATTAAAAAAAGATTCTAGTACCCGGAGAAGCTCAATTGTGAAAAGTGCCCTTTAGAAAGAACATGATGTTTGCCACAAGATCATGGACCGACGTAAAAATTCTGCATTAAAAAACCATCTAGACAAGAGAAAAAGATGAGTGCCTTTTACTCATAGAAAGTTAAAAACTGCCTTTGTGTACTATAGGCTGAACATTTTTTTTACACGTTTAATTATTTCTTTATTACTAAAAAATAGTACAGGTACTATGGTTAGCCTTTACTGAAAGCATTGAATTTATAGATTTAGTATCAATTCAATGCGTGAAAGTACCATTGCACCTGTACTAATTTTTAGATTATTGTTAGTTTTCTGAAACATTTTTATTTTCTGTTTTCATTGATTTCCTTCTTATTTTGTGTATAGCCACTGAATAAAGATTTCTAAGCAAAAATTGTTGTTTTGTACCTGCGGGTTAATTTTTTTTCTAAACGGTACGTACTATATGTGCGATCTCGCGGAAAAGGTAAATTTAATTGGTTAAGAACAGAGGATAATTCTGGGGAGTGGATTATACCAAGGATGAAATTTTGTTTGAAGAAATCTGACTAGATACTTTTAATACATAAAACTGCTTCAGGACATTGTTAAAGCCGTTGCCTGATTCAGCTTATGGTCTTTGATGGCTGTTAAACTTTTTGGTCATTGAGTTTAATTTTTTATTCAATGTTTTGGTCAGGTGCCATTTGCCACTTTAGTCCACCACTGCCTCTAGATTCTGACTAGCGCAACTACCTTTACCACTATTTAGGCTACCTAAAATTGATACGTACCTACCTAACTTGTACGGCAAACCATGATTTTTTGTTCATCAATTTTTGTCTTATTTTGCAATCATGACATTATCTAGGCGTTTCTATCGGTTTCATAGCGTAGCCGTGAAGAGGCTTTTAGCAACACATCGAACTCCCACACCAGTTGAATTAATATTGCTTTCATGGGAGTT
>NW_022170249.1:5006599-5066172 GCF_008802855.1 Photinus pyralis
AGTCCACAACTCGACAACAAATCAAAATTGGCTCCATGGTCCTGATCCACGAAGATAATATTCCTCCATTGTATTGGCAATTAGGCAGAATAGTCGAGAATCATCCTGAAAGCGACGGGATTATGAGATGTGTAAGCGTAAAGTTGAAGAGTGGTGTAGTGAAAAGAGCCCTTACTCGAATTTGTACTTTACCACTCGACGATGACAACGATCACGAATTTCAACCCACGAACAATGCTAACAACGAATTTCAGGAAGAATGTGCTAAATAACTTAAACATTTTTGTGCATTCTTGTACGAACCGTTTCTTAATTTATATTTTGTTCATAGAGAAATACTAATTTGATTTACTGTATAAGTACCTACTTATTACAGTTCTTTCTTTATGCATTGAAGTTTATATGTTCACATTTATCATGTTTTGTTTATGCAGAATTATTAATTTGCTATATTTCGAATGTTTATGCATTCAATTTGATTATGTTCTCATTATCATGTTTGAAAGTCCCTTTCAAGGGGGCCAGCATGTCACTTTATGTGACTGCGGCGAGGTGGCGTGAGCGAGCGAGCGCTTGGCGTTTTCGTGCGACTTTGAGCGGGAGAATGTGTTTGTCTTTGTACGAGTAAAGTCTGCCATTTTTATTAAACATTTACAACACAGTGAATCTCATTTTATTTACAACACTGGGAAGAGAAGAAGAGAAACAAACAATACACTTTACCGCTACACAATTTGAATTAAAAGAAATTTTAATTATTATATAGACATAAATGCAATCATTTTATAAAATCAAAAGATGCTAGTTACAATATATTGTAAAGTAAATTTAATTACGTGATTTATTTATTTACATTAATTAACAATGAATTTATACAGCCTTTAAATGGATTAATACATAACATGGTACTTTAGTCATCACCTTCATCAGAACTTTCACCAAAACTGCTGTCCTCATTGGTATCAACTGAAATAATGATGATGATCTAAATTACACAGTTTATCTTCCTCCTTAATAACCTTTGCCAATCACTAACCGAAACATTTTCAACTGCATTTAAAAAAAGTTGATTCACATCGTTTAGTTTTTTGGCGGTTTTGTGGTTCTTTATTGGTGGTTTATTTACATGCTACAGAACAAAACAATATTTACAATTATATACAATGACGGTGTCGCTTGACGTTTCGTCGTGGGTCGTTGTCGGGCAGGTTGCTTAGGGCGACTCTGGCGTACGGCGTCGACGTCTCGACGAGGATCAACCTCCACGTTGGAGGGTTGGCTGCCGGTAGTCGCTTTACGGGTGATGGTGGTAGCGGACCCAGCAATCTCGGCATCGGTGACCGCTGCCGGACGTGTCGTATGGCGTTCCGTCGTGCCTTCCGCTCCGCCCTCGGCGTCGTGGGAATGGGCGGCATGAAACTTCGGACGTTCGGAGTGTCGGCTGTTTGCCCCTACTAGAAAGCCGGGGACTTTCTCCTATTTACGGTGGAATCCCGTTTAGGTGCCCCTACTACGTAGCCGGGGACTTTCTGCCAGGCTATAGATCAGCGCTGGACTTTCAGGATTCTTTCCCTACTCGGAAGCCGGGTCAGAATACTCTCCACTCAATCAATCAATCAATCAATCAAGATACGTTTATTTACATCTTATAGGTATATGATACATTAATTGTTAGTATTAGATGAATGGCGGACTGCTCAGGACTTGTGTCCTCTTCAGCCCTTGGTTAGTACGTGATGTATGAAATGTATTTACAATGCGTGTGATTTATCTATTCTATATTGTGCAGGTATCGGCTCGTGTCCTTACTCTCCACTCGTCGCGCGTCTCCTTATAAAGGCCGTCGTAGGCGGTGGGGGCGCGGTTTGGACGAGTGGGAGAGTGGTTTAGCGTGCGCCGCTAAACTTGTTTGCGCGCGCGTTGCGCGATGTCACCACAGTTTAAATGTTTTATTCTTAGACGCCACTTCAGTTATTACTTTAGCCCATTTTAGTTCAATCGGATTTAACTCACAGTAAGGAGGCAACCTCAACACAATTTTGTTTTTGCTTGTTGCAATTTCGTCAGGAGCTTATGCATCAAATTTATATTTATTTAAAATAATTAATTGTAAAAATTCAGATCGAACCATTTCTTCATCGAAATCGATACCTACCTTTTGCTTGAAGCCACTCTTGCATTTGGCCTTTACGAGATGACGATGTGGGAATCTTTTCTAGCTTTCTTCGGCTATGGTATGGTGCATTGTCCATAACAATTACAACATTTTCAGGAATTTAAAAATTATGGGGGGGCAGTGAAATTATTCACGGGGTCACCTGATGAGAAGAGAGTGTTTGAAACAGTTGCCCTTGAACGTTTGGTGAGTATGGATGTTTTTTTCGCACCCAACGATTTTTTACGTCTGTTTCCGTAAGTAAGCAATTTTTTGACTTTTTTAAAAGTGGAAAAAGTAACTTGCGTACACCGAAACCTATTAATGATAGAGTCGTAGTTTTTCCACTTTTTGGAAAGCTTGTATGTTAGGAATGTTTCGTGTAATTTGTAGATTTTGATTAGTCCATTGTTTTTGTTCAGATCGTCCTAACCAAAAAAATCACCTTTTGAAGGGTAACTTCGGACAATGGTGCGAAGTTACAAAAGGCAACTGGGGAGCCGCCCCTACCAGAATTATTCGGTAGAAGTGTTAAGAGCAGCAGTAGCAGATGTTAAATCTAACAAAAAGAGCATAAGAGAGGCGTCGGAATTTTATGGGATTCCAAAATCGACAATTGGTGACAAAGTTAAAGGGACTCATGATAAAAATCCAGGACGGCAACCAGTGCTGAACACTGATGAAGAAGCAAATTTGGCTCATGGAATATCAACTGCAGCAACCTGGGGTTTTCCACTAGTGGAATATGATGTAAGGAAAGTTGTGCAGAGCTACCTTAACCGAAAAGGAGTCCAGATTGATCGATTTTCTGATAATTTGCCAGGAGTAGATTGGGTTAAGAAGTTCCTAAGTAGAAATAGACAGTTATCAGTAAGGCTTGCGCAAAATATCAAAAGAAGCAGGGCTAGCGTCAACCATGCTACTATTCAACAATATTTTGATGAATTAAAAATTTCATTAGAAGGTGTGCCTCCTGAAAACATAATAAACTATGATGAAACAAATTTTAGTGATGATCCTGGGCGAGTGAAAATAGTGTGCAAGAGGGGCAGTAAAAATTGTGATCGAGTTATTGATGCAACGAAAACCAGCATATCCGTCATGATGGCCGCTTCTCCTTCAGGAACATTGCTACCACCGTTTGTCGTTTATAAAGCGAAGCACAGGTATCAAGAATGGGAGGAGAATGGACCCTTAGGATGCCGATATTCCTGCACACCATCTGGCTGGTTTGATGCCCGAGCTTTTGGAGAGTGGTTCCAAGAAATAGTTTTACCCTACTACCGGAATAAAGAAGGAAAGAAATTAATGATTGGTGACAACTTGTCCTCTCACATAACATTGGATGTTATTCAGAAGTGTGAAGAAAATAATATTACATTTGCCCTACTTCCTGCTAATTCAACTCATGTTTGCCAACCGCTTGATGTGGCTTACTTTGGTCCTTTGAAGAAATGTTGGAGGCGAATCCTAACCGATTGGAAATTAAAAAGAAGGGGACCTTTCCAGAAATCCGATTTTCCCACATTACTCAATAGAACATTAAATGAAATCAAAGCAACTTCTGAGAAAAATATCATTTCGGGTTTCAGAGCAACCGGAATATGGCCTCTAAATGCAGACCAAGTTTTAAAGAGAATCCCAAGACAACAGGATGAAAATAATGATCCAAATGCTTCACTGCTTTCAGACAGTTTATTAGACTTTTTAAAAACATCGAGGATGCCCGAACCTAAAAGAAAGACCAAAAGAAAGCGCATAAATGTTACAGCTGGAAAAGCTGTGGAGATCAGAGATTTCAGTGCACCAGAAGCGATATTAAACCAAGTGGGACAAGAAGTAGACTTAGAAGACTTTGATGATGAACCATTAAGTGTTATGAGGGACCAAATATTAGAAAAGAAAAGGCTTGACTTACTTGAGGCCGGCCCCTCTCATCATGACGATTTTCCGACAGAGCACTTTGAAGAAGAAAATTTAACCGACAGCAACTTGAAAGATAAACCTGAAGTTCAGAACGTTAAACCTGGAATGTTTGTCATAGTAAAGGTTCCGATAGAACATTCTTCAGATATAAAATATTATGCAGCCAAAGTTATAGAAAAGGTGGGTGAAGATACTGAAAGTCCCCTTCTTCAAGTAAGATTTTTAAGAAAAAAAAAAGACTGAGAAAGATACCTACTTTCACTTTCCGGATGTTCCTGACCAGAGCTATATTGAGGGTCATGATATTTTTGAGATCCTCAATCCAGTGCCTTGTTATATAAATTTATATAATTAAGTTTTTGACTGATATTTTGATAGTAATGTTTTTTTTTTAAATAAAACACGTTAAATAATTTGCAGAATTTTTGTATTTTTTGAGTTTCTATGTGAAAACAACTCTTTTTTTTTTTAAAAACATATTTGTGTCCGAAGTTACTTTTTAACTCGTAGAACTTCAATTTTATGCATTTTTAAATACATGTCCGAAATTACCCCACATATGTAGGTAAATTCGGACACTTTTCAAAATTAAAAAAATATATATATACCAGAGAAAAAAGAACTATTTTTTTCAGCAAGTCATAGCGGAACGGTGTAGTAACCTACGGAAAAAAACCTGGTTCTATTCGAAATAAAATAAGGTAAAAAAAAAGAAAAAACCTCAAAAACTGTCCAAAGTAGCCCCGTCTTACGGTATCTGTTAAGAATGCATGTACGTGTTAATACCACATTCCAAAATAAATAAAAGAAAACTTACTTAAAATTAATTTGCTTCATTAATTTATATAAAGATGAACGATACATTTGTGGTAAATCCTCACGACTATTAATTTCTTTTAAGATTTTGTCCAAAGTGGGAAGTTCATTGAGGTAGAAAAAGTTGTGAATAATTTGACGAACTGATGTTTTTGTGCTTTCGTCAAATTGCGATACCAAAGGTGGGCGATCCCCCGAACGTTTAGAAGGAGTTACAGCCAGTGGCGGATCTAGGACGAGGTCGTGGGGGGGGCTTGAAATTTTCCTTCACCATTGAATAAGTTTTAGTATTTATTGTACATTAGTAACGTTACATTATCTCGTATGAACTACAAAACAAAATGAGTAATATCAATCCCAACTGGACATTTCTAATCGTCGGGGTTTCATTTTACAAAAAGTACTGATGACTTCCTCAACATCTATTTGACGTGACGAATTAATATTCGCGAGGGCTAATCCATTCAACCTCCCTTCAGTCATGGTACTTCGCAGGTATGTTTTGAGTCTTCTTAAAACCGAAAAACTCCTTTCCGCGGTTGCTGTTGTTACAGGTAAAACTAGAAATATCTGAAGTAGTACTCTTATATTTGGGAAAAACATTTCTTCGCATTCTTTTAGAGCTTCGATGGCAGTTTTCGGCACCGTTTGTTGTCCTTGCCATTTCTGCCTCCACATTTTCAATTCAGAGGTCAGTTCTAACATTGATCCTGGCATATCTTGATCGTAGAACTCAGCGGCTTTTAATATTGCCATATCGTCATACTCATCACTTCGTTCCCTAATACCTCGAAGTACTGATTTAACATCATCAACGTGAGACAGAGCAGTTGAAAGATCTTGATCAACACTCTGTAGGTTCTTACTCAGGTTCAGTGTAAAAGACAGGCAGTAGGCGGCAACTCCCATTGAGACTATGAAATCACTTCGTTTTAATGAAGAGCTAAACATTGCTGCTTTGCTTGAAGTATTCGGGTCATGATCATTTTCCAACTGCTCTAGGGTATCTACAATGGGTTGAAAGAGTTGCTGAAATGTGAGAACACTCTCGTGTCTTTCTACCCATCGAGTACTACAAAGTGCTTTCAACTTGCGTTTTCGTGTGTCCTTTAGATCAGATTCCTGGATGGTTTTTTCCAACAAAGCAGTGCGCTTAGCAGACGCTGACAGAAAAGTTGATACGGAGCCCAGTATTCCCATCATGTTCCTGATGGCAGGGATTTCGCAGCTCTTCGATATACACAGATTCAGCGAATGACTGAAACAGTGTGTATATAAAGCTAACGGCTGCTCTGATTTGATGAGAGCTTGAACACCATTAAACTTTCCCGACATGTTACTACCACCATCATAACCTTGGCCGCGAAGATTTTCGATAGACAGTCCCAATTTCGTTATTTCGGCACATATAACCTCTTTAAGATCACGTCCAGTTGTCGACTTCACTTCCACAAAACCCAAAAACTCTTCCTTCAACACTAATTTCCAGTATCAACGTATCTTACGCATAAGGTCATTTGCTCTTTGGTGCTTATGTCAGTCGTTTCATCGCAAAGAATGGAATAAAACTTAGATTTTTTCACATCGGCCACAATGCTTTTCTTCACAACATCACCAAGCGCCTCAATAATTTCATTCTGGATAGTTTTGCTGATCATCGTGCAATTTTTTTTTGATGTTTCTAAATGAAACCTGAGATCTTCATCTCCCGCATCGATACGAAACGACAGCAGATTTTTGAAAACTCCTTGACTGGTACCAACTATCTTGGTTGAATCAGTTGAGCACCGTAATTCACCGTCATCTCTGTGACCCCTCAATGGCAGATTATTGTGCGCACAAAATATAACAGTCTTGACAATGGGTTTAAGACGCCTTCTGTTGGCTTCTATAATCGCTGCTTTTTGTTTATCAAGCTGGGCTGCAATGCTTAAAGAGCCTTCATAACTCACTATTTTATTGAAATTAGAAGCTTTTTCTACCGAGAATGCGTGGTAGCTCGTGTCCTTATGATGGTTAAATACTTCAAGAGCTTTTTTGTATTTTGAAAGAGGCTCCTTCACCAAAGTTTTCAAAGCCTACAAAAATTTTGAGGAAGTGATTTATATGCTCATAGTTGATTAAGTTTTTTCAGTTACCTGATGATTACCAACTCCTGCCACAGAAGGTGCAAATAAAACGCACATTTTGCAAAACGCTCCTTTTTCTTGTTCGCTGTAGGCTAACCATTTGAACTGGCTTAGCCACTCAATCTTGAATTTTCGTTTTTGCTTGCCTTCAAAGTGAGACGGAAACACGTACGAACTATCAGGATTCCATGTTTCGCTTAAAAATTTTAGTTTTTCCCCGTCACTCAAGATTTTCCCAACTGCAAATCCTATGTCAAATAGTCGAAGGCTACCAGTGATGCTGCGATCAAATTCCCTTTCCTGGAATTCCGAAAGTAAAATTACCCGATTGAAAAACCTTTCGCAACAGGACTTTAAATTGCATTTCAGCAATTACACCTTACTCATGCACAGGTCAAAACGATTTACATCTGTTTTGGAAGCAAAATAACTTGAGTTCCCAACTATTACGTTACCCGAATCCACTAATAATTAAAGAAAAATTGTATCCTAGGTGCCTACCTGTGCAATCAATGGTTGATTAGACGGGGCTGGTTGACAAGAAAATGTGGACACTTTGCATTTTTTTGCGTCAGCTTGAGGTTCGGCGACGGCGACAGGTGTAGATTTAAAAAAATCTAAAATAGTTCGCTTCATTTTTTAACGCAACATAAACACAACACAACACAACACTCGCAATGCAAAATTCCAACTGGTTCTGGTGTAAGTGTAAATCGCAGTCAGCATTGAAACTGTTCCCAGTTTTCGGCTTTCTGGGCATTTGTTTATCAACCACTCTCCCCATCCTTCTTTAAAGCTCGTATTTTGCTTTCCGTCACGTATCAGTGTGCCGTGTCGCAAATCCACTAGCTTAGCTATTCAAATTCCAGGAATGCATAAAGATAAAAGAATAAAGCAATAATTACTGCCGACGCGTAGGCGCTGGCGGGTCCGACAAAATTGCAATATCGCCAAGCGAAAGATCTGAACGAAGCGAAGACGATGCCGGCTGTATTGGTAACAGAAAAACTTCTTCGGGGGGGGCTTCAGCCCCTCTAGCCCCCCCCCATAAATCCGCCCCTGGTTACAGCTCCCGTTTTCTTATCCTCCTTTATTGTTCGGTAAACCGTGGATTTTGCAATTCCTATATAAAAAAGTGTGTGTGTTAAATTAACATTTAATGTATATTTTTCAGCAATTTTTGCATCAATGGTAACCATCTTTGTGCCAGGGTCATCAGTGAACATCTGTTTATATAAGTTGAGTATGCACTGCTTTTCTGAGATCGATAAATGCCCCAAATTAAGACGCGTAGGCTTTTTTACAGGTGAAATGTTCGCTTTACTTGTACTTGGCGTGGAATCCATACTTCGAAGTATTTGCACCAACAAAATTAAGTACAGGTACCCAGTTTAGTTCTAATAAGAACTGATTTGTTTAATTGAAATTTGAACAACACTTAAAACATACGAAAAAGGCAAAATTAAATACAATACGTAGGTACAACACAATGCAAATGACACAGCGAATAAAGATGTCAACTAAATTGTCAAGATCCTGAAATTGCGTCTGTGTAAAAACGGCGCCGTATAAGCCAATCACAATTCAGATTTTTCGCGGGAGCTATTTAAATCGCTCCTCTTAGTTTAAAAACGGACTTTAGTCGCCAACCACTCCTCAAAGGTTACGATAGTCTACGCTGTGGCTTGTTAGTGCTCCATATCTTACACAATTGCAATCGGCAAGTCTCTCTCTTTCTCTCTCTCCCCAAACAGTAACACATACGACGAAGACCACGGATTAATCTACGAGTATGTACAGCTCCTTAACCCTAACCGGTTTTCCGCTGAAAATATACCCCAAGATATACCATCGAGACAACGCAGAACAATATTGGTACGAAACTCACCTTTTGGTAAAACGGATTACATAAATGAAAGTAGATACAGGCGAAATTGACTGCCCGCGTGGCCCAAATCCACGTAATTCGATTAAAGAAATCACTCCAATTCCGCAAGCGGCATTAAGGCAATCAAACCAATAATTCCCAAAACTTGAATCTAACGGATGCCTTAATATTAACCAATATCCATCGAGCAATCACTTCCACGACATCATAACTTCACCAGTCTTTCGCGATTTTCCTTAACGTTCCACCCCAAAGAGAAAAGTTCCGAATCGTACCACTCCGGCCATTGACGAAGACAATAATCATACCACGGCAAAAATTATACTTGTGACCAAAATTCATAGTCCTACCTCGCAGCCCCAAGAAAGTAGATCAGTAGAAAATTTTAAAAAAAAGTATTATTCTTACAAGCACCCCTGAATTGAAGGATAAAAAAAAAGGCCAACGTGTTTCATTCCTCCGGCACCCCTGACTACAGGGATACAGGAGGCGGGCTGCTCAGGGCTTCCTGGCCCTCTTCAGCTAGAGAACGGGATTGTAAGGATGGGTAAAGTTAGGGATGGGAATGGAAGGAACGGAGTTAGGGTGCTGAGGGGGAGAGTACTGCTCCAGCATTTGCCTCGTAGATTTCAACATAATGCTAGCATTATGCGAAGCTACGTATGTCTGAGGGAAACCCCCTGACAAAACCCCAGACAGAGCAGTCGGCAGCGGGATTCGAACCCACAACCTCCCGAATAGCATCGGCGAGCGCGACCACTGCGCCACGTGCCTCGGTGAATTGAAGGATAAGAAGAAAAACCTATTATTATTATGTTTTTGAAGATATGTTACACATAATAAATACTTAAATCCACTATGCTCAACATTACTTACCTATTAACCAATAAATATATCTCTGTTACGAAAATAAAATTAAATTAATGACTTTAACGTAGAGGCGTGATCACGTAATTTTGCAAATAATACAAACCGAGTTTAACCCTGGTGATGACACTTTGCTGTCTAAATGAAATTGTTCCGGAACAACACTTTTCGTAACGAAGCGCGTCTAGATACCGGGTACTCTGCTTGCAACTGGGCGGCTTGGGTTCGATTCTTTGCATAAAGTTTTTTTTTCACAAAAATTCGTATCCCAATTCCGCGGAGATTAGGTTACACCGGTCAACAAAAAAATATTTTTTTTTGCGCATGGGATTTACATAATATATTCTGACTATAATAAGCAAAAATAAATAAAAGTGCGATTAGACATCGAAAATATTTGCTTTTACAAAAGTTTAGCGAGTTGATTGAAAGCTTTCAGAGGCGAAAATTAAAGCTGGAATCTTTGTTTTCCCTCAAATAAAAAGGAATATGGCGTGTGATATTTTCCCACGGTTACTTAGGAAAGAGGAAAAAAAATCCTGGAGAGTTTTAAGGTTTCAGTATTTCCTGGGAAACCATAAAGCTGAAAATTATGACGAGCTGGCAGGATTTGGTTTGGCATCATCGGGTATAGAATGTTGTCTCTAAAGATGCACAGGTTACATTCTCATTTAGATCAATTTGAGGATAATAAGGGGGCTTATTCGGAATATCAAGGACAACACTTTGATCAAGACGTAATAGAATTTAGGCACGTTACCAAGGCCAGTACGCTGGAAGCATGATGGAAGATCATATTTGGGGGTTGATGAGAAAAACGTCAGTTGAACATGACAAAACAAAACAGCAAAACTGTTCCATTTTTAAACATTTAGACTCTTAAGACAAACAAATTATAAATGTAGGAACGTTACCTTTTAATAAATCATTCCTATGTAAGTAAGATTTTATAGGTATTTTTATTTTTTTGATTTTTTGCATTTTTTTCCCACAAAATCAAATACATAACCTTTATTTGTTCTAATTCTTATTTGTGTCTATACAAGCAATAAAAATAAGGTATATATTATGTCCCATGCGCAAAAATGCTGTAGACCGGTGTTATTTATAGATTGAAGAGTGCCTTCTCAATTTTTTTTTAAAGCAAAGTACAAAAATGCTGTGGAGGGACACCGGATAAGGGATTACATTCAGGGGCTTTCCCGTATTTCCTAGCCATCTGGCAACCCTAGATCATGTTCCTCGTCACACTGAAAGGAATGTGTTTGCGATGCTATCATAATGTTACATGTTAGTCACAAATTTGTTGCAGCAGCAAAATTTGATACTTTATAACAAAGGTAGTTTTCAAAGACAAAAGGTCATGATTTCTGTTAACCAGATTGGTTGCTGTTACTAGTTCGTCTGTCGTACTTAATAACAGGCTTGTTAGTTCAACAAATTAGTTTTGTTCAGGATAGTTTTTGCTGTCCTCTAGTAAAAAGAGTACCATAAACCGGGGCTACTTTGACATGTTTTGACAGGTTTTTTTGAAGTGTAGGTTTTTCCAGGGCCTAAAACTGAAGTTTTTGAATTTGAATGGAACAATTGGACCCTTGTGTATAGAATTGCTAGCAAGTGACTTCCTGAAAGATTTTCCAAATATATTTTTTTATTTTTTCAAAATGGTGTCAAAGTAGCCCCATAGTCGGGGTTACTTTGACATGGCATTTAATACGGTAAATAGTCAAAGATAGATACAATAGGGGCTACTTTGACACCATTTAAAGAAAAAAAACCAAGGCATCCATCAATCTCTTCAGTAACACTGGAAACTGTTCTTTGGGTATAGTGCCTTTCCTTCTCGACTCTTGTCTCCATTGATCAAGAACCTTGCGCCATTGTTTTTTCATAGGAGCAAAAATTCCCACGTCGAGTGGTTGTAGCATATGGGTGGAATTAGGAGTTAGTGTAGTGAAATAAATATTGTTATCTTGTACGGTCTTGATAACCTCTGGTGCAAAATGGGACGCTAAATTGTCACCCATTACGACAACTTTTTCGTCTCCTATTCTGTGTTTCTTGATATGTGGTAGAAGGATCTTGAAGAACCAAATCTCGAATTGAAGCATGTCGAACCAGCCACTGCTACTATAACTATAGACAGTTCCTGATGGTCCCCCCTGGATCCAATTGTCGTAGAGATTCTTCGCCTTATAAACGACCATGGGAGGGATCATTTCTCCTCCAGCAGTACCACAGAACATTATGCTTATGGACGATTTTGAATGTTCCTTAACTCTTTCGACCCGTTTGCGACCACGCGGCACTAGAACTTTCTGCGCGCCCGGATCGTCAGTTATGTTCGTCTCATCATAATTATAAATGAGATCTGGGCGTGTCTGTTCCAAGGTCGGTCTCAAATTTTCGAAAAACTCGGTTATTTCGTTAACTCCAACTGATGATCGTGCTATTTTAGGGGTTAGGAAAAAAACCACTGGAAAAAAAACCCCGGAAATAAAACCCCCGGAATAAAGACCCCCGGAATAAAAACCCCTGGGAAAAAAAACCCCAGGAAAAGAAACCCAGCAAAATTCAAATTCAAAATAATTTCTTATACAACTGCAAATTTTATTATTTTCAATGTTCATTAGCTCATTTCTTCCCTTAATCCCAGACATTCCTAATGAGTTTTTGTAGTTAAATGGGTAATTAATGAGCGCGGTAAAATAAAATCTCCTATTATTATTGCATTTTGCAAATCTTGTTGATAAGTGCACTTAATCGTAATTAGGCATTCTTAATGGGGTTACATTCTTTTCAATCCCATTGACGATGGTTTCTATATAAATTAATATTTTCAAAATAATTGTTACAATTTAACAAACTATGGAGGTGATAACTTCAAATAAAGGTGGTCAAAAGTTATGTTTTGGTGGTTACATGTACGTTGTACATAAACGATGTGCTAACAATATTCGCTGGAGATGTAATAAATATACTTCATTAAAGGTAAACCTTTTTTTATTTTTTGCCATTATACCACTATGGTCTATAGCGCAATCAAAACCGAGAACGAGACATTTCGTGGATTGCCACAGTAGAACGGTCAGGTATTAAAGTGTTCTACTTTGGCAATGCACGAAATATCTCGTTCACGGTTGTGATCCTACTATAAGTGTTAGGTATAACTTCAATAAATGAATATTTTAAATAAATTTATTTACTTTTTATAGTGCCGGGCGATACTCGTCACGTCGTTGGACAATGAGGATCCAGATTTACGGGCAGAGCATAATCATCCTAATAATGCCGAAGAAATCAATGCGGTCAAGTGTATCCAAGGTATGAAGGTTAGAGCTAGGGATACATTGGCTAAACCTATTCAAATATATGCCGAAGCTGTGCAACAATTGCCAAACTCGACACGTGCTGTATTGCCAACTGAAGATGCAATTAAAAGGACGTTGCGAAATCACAAGGGCGCTAAATTTCCAGATCCACAAAGCTTGCAAGAACTTCTTATTGAAGGTACGGTAAATTTGTAGTTTATTGGTATTTTGTAGAAACGTATTGCGTGAACATATATTAATTTTCCTTTCGTTATTTTTAGGCGACTGGCGTACTACAGGAGAGCCCAACAATGAAAGGTTCCTCCTACATGACAATGGACCAAATTCGGACGAGCGGGTGATAATATTTGCTACTGATGGATGTTTGGTCCATCTTGCGAATTCTACAGCGTGGTTTGTAGATGGGAACTTCTCTCTAGCGCCAAATCTTTTTTTGCAACTATATGTGGTGCGTGTCAAAATACAAGGACTTTTTGTAACATGCGCTTATAGTTTGTTGCAAAGGAAGACACAAACCAGTTACGAAATCATGCTCAGGGCACTAGTAAGCAGTTGCGAGGAGAGAAATCTGTTTCCAGATCCTCTATCAATAAACATGGATTTTGAAAGAGCTGCAATTCAAGCATTTCAGGCTGTATTTGGAGATCATATTACTATTCGCGGGTGCTTTTACCATTTGTGTCAGTCTACCCAACGAAAATTACAAGAACTTGGGTTGCAACGTCGCTATCGAGAAGATGAAGATTTTTCAAACTTTTGTGGTATGCTGGACGGCTTAGCCTTTCTACCTTTGGAAGATGTTGCCAGAGGTATGGAGTTTTTAAGGCAAAACATCCCCGAAGGTGCCGAAGACCTCGTGGAGTACTTCGATGCCACGTACGTGTCAGGGACAAATAGACGAGTAGGAAATGTCAATGATGATAATGTGCGGATACGAAATGTCCCGCCGGTTTTTCCTCCGCCTTGCTGGAATGTACATAATACCACCCTTCAAGACGATGAGCGGACTAACAACCATACCGAAGGTTGGAACCATCGATTTTCGACCTTGGTCGGCCAAAACCATCCCACCGTATGGGTGCTCATACAAAAAATGAGGCAGGAATTATCGACGGATGAAACCAAGGTGCAGCAGCGACAAATAGGAAGACAAATGCCGAAAAAGAAAAAGCCAGCTTATGTTGTTATGCAGGCTAGGCTGAAACTGTTATGCGAAGAGTATCGGGATGGAGTAAGGAATTTAGTAGATTTTCTAAATGCTGTTAGCCATAACATAAGATTTTAATAACCATACATGTACATGTGTTCAGTGATCTCACCTAATAATAACTGTTACCCTGTACCATAATGTTTTTTTATTCTATTTCAATAAATATACTTTTTTCATTATTGCATTAATTAATTACCCATTTCAATGTACCAACTCATTATTATGAATTGGGTTAAGAGAACTTATGAGTTAATCTGCAGTTGTTACCAACTTCGCTTAAATTTTGTTCGGGGTTTTTTTTCCTGGTGTTTTTTTTCATAGGGGTTTTTATTCCGGGGGTTTTATTCCGGGGGTTTTATATCCGGGGTTTTTTTTCCAGGGGATTTTTTTCCTAGATTCGCTATTTTAATGTTTGTAGCTAATCTGTGACTGAGATTATTTCTCGCAGCAAAGTCATTTACAAAATCGTATCCAGGCACGTTACCATGCCACTGTGGAATATTTCTGCCTTGCTTAGACACAAATTTTTCGATTACGCTGCGAATATCTTTTTTTGTCATGGGAAATCCCCAGTCTGCTACGACACCCAATGACTCAGCAATTATTTTCTCTTCTTCCGGCGTCAAAACTGGTGGATGCCCCGGGTTGCCTTCGTGTTTGTGATGAATCCTATTAAGGATGGTAGTTCGGTTAATTTTGTACTTCTCGGCAGCTGCTTTCTGGCTAAGTTGACCACTTCGAACCTATTCAACAGCTTTTGCAAGATTTTCATCGCTATAGTTTTTATAACTTCGTGCTCCCAATTTTTTTTTATACGTTCTGACCATGGCAATGCAGAATTCATACTGAGTATGTAGGTACGGTAGTACACCGACCACCTCCCGTAAGACGTCTAAGATGATTGCGCCGGTGCAATCAACCGTTTCCTATTCATTTTATGCATGTGTCAAAGTAGCCCCAAAACCTGTCAAAGTAACCCGTAAAGTCAAAGTAGCCCCGGTTTACGGTACTGTTTATGCTGCTGCGGCATTTTGGTGTATGCGAGCGTACTGCGAATGCGGCGCCATTTGTGGTTTACTTTTTGTGGTGTTGTTATTAGTTTATTAGCAAGTGAAATTATTGTTATTATCATGGAAATGGCCAAAATTCAAACCGTGGAAGACCTTTTGCGAGAATGGGGCTTAGAAAATTTTATTCCCGCATTTCAAGGTAAGCTCATTTACCATTACTTAATTTCGAGTTGTTCCATGTAAAATATCGAAACTAACTGACAACAAGGCAACGGCACCGCACTACCACCTATCTGAATGGGGCTTATTCAGATAGGTGGTAGTGCGGTGCCGTTGCCTTGTTGTGCGGTGCGAGTCGGTGCTGTGAAGTTGACATTTGCTTTCACAATCACCGCAAAATTGGCCCGCCTACACAAGTATGACCAATCAACGACAACAGCAACAAATATGTTGCACTTCTATTGGTGCTTGCTAACGGTAGGGCAGAAAGTTTGAAGTTTACATACTTTCGGCACGCGGCTGCAATTCGTCTGCACTGCACATGTCATTGTGAATTGTCATATGGATATGCGTATTTCAAACTTTTATACAAAGGCACCGCACCGCAACAGCACTGCACTACCACCTATGTGAATGGGGCTTAAACTTCAAACTTTCTGCACTACCGTTAGCAAGCACCAATAGAAGTGCAACATATTTGTTGCTGTTGTCGTTGATTGGTCATACTTGTGTAGGCGGGCCAATTTTGCGGTTATTGTGAAAGCAAATGTCAACTTGACAGCACCGACTCGCACCGCACAACAAGGCAACGGCACCGCACTACCACCTATGTGAATGGGGCTTTACATACTTTCGGCACACGGCTGCAATTCGTCTGCACTGCACATGTCATTGTGAATACTGTGTAGGCAATATTGTGAAAGCAAATGGACAGCACCGACTCGCACCGCACAACAAGGCAACGGCACCGCACTACCACCTATGTGAATGGGGCTTTACATACTTTCGGCACACGGCTGCAATTCGTCTGCACTGCACATGTCATTGTGAATTGTCATATGGATATGCGTATTTCAAACTTTTATACAAAGGCACCGCACCGCAACAGCACTGAACTGCCACCTATGTGAATGGGGCTTTAACCTAATACAATTAATATGCTACCTAATAGGTTTCATGTATAATTGAGTTTATACGCATTTTATTTACATACCTGGGATAAAATTGCGCAATTTTTTTTATCATGACGACAGTCAACGTTTATACAAAGTTGTTGAATGTTATTATTGTCAAGTTGAAGTTTTTAACAATATGATGAAATTGGTTGGTATACCTTACAATGGGGTAGCTCGATCAGGAATGGTAAATACACGAAATCTCCCCACGCATCCAAAATTTAATGACAGTTAAAGTTGACAGGTAGTACTGATGAAAAGACAGAACATGTTTCGGGACGCACCTCGTTCCATTATCAAGTGTTGCATAAAATTATCATTACATAAGTAATTGCTAAAAAACATTAAAAATTAGACCTAACTCAATCATAAGTGAAACTTACCAAGAGGAAAAAACAGATTAAAATTAAGTTGACGACACATTTAAATTAAGGTTGTTGTGTCTGAAGGACAACAAACAATCCTTTTTTACATAATTTTGATTAAGGGGGGGGGGGGCAAAGCGGACCACAGCTTAACAGGAAGAAACGTCTAACAACGTGGTGTTTTTGTGAGACAGGTTATGTGAAAGTTGGATAATTACACTAGAAAAGGCAGCGTTACCAACTTAAATACCAACTAAGATAAACAAATTACCTAGATCTAAGATTTCTAAAATTCCGTACATAACAAATCCGGAGGGAAGTCTATGATTTCATTGACTAAACCAGGGTCGTTCTTGTACTTATTGATGGTTTGTATCTCAAGCATGTTAAGCAATGAACCTTTGTTTAAAATAAGGAGAATTTGACAATCGGAGTTGGTATTAAAGGAGTGACCCGAGGAGAGGATGTGTTCCGCAAAGGCTGATTTATTCGCGCTAATGTTGTTAGTTTTTATACACTGAAGGTGTTCTTTAATGCGGGTAGTGAAGGAACGTCCTGTTTGGCCAATGTAAAAACAGTTAAGTGAGTGGCAATTCAGTCTATAAACCCCTGACAGGTCTAACTTGTTGATTGGGTCTTTATTCTTAACCAGAACGGAACGCATGGTGTTATCGTTGGAGAAAGAAATATGGATGTTGTGTCTGGCAAATATGTTCTTAAGGGAGTAAGGGAAAAAAGGAATCGATCTGTATATTTTACTTTCTTTATCCAAACTTGTATTTAACGGTATTAAATTTGAGTTTTTAATTTTATGGAACAGCACATTACTTTTTTAGGGTTTTTAGTTGTGGAGAGAGGTTTTATTTAATAACATTCCTAAAACTAACTATTTACAATTAATTACAATCTTGTGCATGACACGTCCTTGTTCCGACGGGAACGGGTCCGTAAGCTGAATCGGCGAGGATCTCGGAGCGTCGCGACGCACGGGCACGTATTCTCGTACAGGGCTCCTCGTACGTCGATGAGGTATAGCGTCCACTGCGGCGTCACTGGCAGAGACTTCATCGGCGACGGTGGAAGTGGAGATACCATCCGTGGAGGTGGAGTGCGTCGCCAAAACTGTGCGAACACGTTGCGTTCGTGCTTTCGCTGCCGCTTCCGTGTACGGGGCGTCTTCGGCATGGATGAGCGGGGCGCTGTGTTTGGTTTGAGCGCTCGCTATAGAGCATAGCGTGCTCGCTGAAAAGCAGAGCGTAATTGCACGCTAGGGAGCAGTGCGTTGAGCTGAACCGCGAATGCTTCTTGGGCCGTCCGCGCCCTCTTTTAAACCCCATTTGGGTAGTGGGGAGCGCGGCCGTGCCGGTTTGGCCGAGGGTGCGCTGCCCGGACGCAACGTTGCCGCGTGTCTTGCGCCCTTGCCGGACTTCGGCGGGCTAAATCACACTTTATTCACCACACTGTCTTTTCCCTTGTGAAAGATGTAGCATCTTTGTGTAGAATGTACCTATGTGCTCCATGACCCAATAAACGGCGCGCTGTAGATCCCCCCGCTCGTTGCGAGCCTCCGCCAGTTTCCAGGCAAAGTTCATCAATGCGTGGGCGGGAGGCACAGCGGCAGCGGGTAAGGCCGGGGCGGCCTGGTGATGCAATATTGTTAGCGCCACCATAGGCCACTCCAGCGCTAAAGCGGGGAAGGTGAAAACCATATCTTCAGTGCTGAACCGTGATCCCGCTTTTGCTAGCCACATAACAACTTGGATGTCAATCGGATCGTAATCCACACCCTGTAGGAGAGTAACTCCCCCGAGGGCGATGACATTCAAGATGACATTGGAGTCTAGATTGGCGTCGTATTGCCCGCCATGGGGAAGGGTTGGGCTGGCATGGGGGGCATGCCCAAGTACTCCGCGACTTGGATGCACAAAGCATTCCAAAGCAATTTGGAGTACAGGGCCATATTATCGTACCCTTGGCACATGTGCGTTAGTTGCCCAGACAAGTTACGGAGGGCCGACTGAGAGGCCATACGTAAAGCTGGCTGCAACGCGGACGTAATAGCCCGCTCGTTGGGTACCCCACCGAGATTAAATTGTTCTCCTCAGTGGAGAGGGCGCGCCGAACGCCGTTCGCCCCCCAGCGAACCCGGGGTGCAATGTACGGATTGTCGACGACGGGGTTATTCACCACACGCCGTAGATAAAAATGGACTCTAAAGATAAAAAAACTAAAGACTTAAATAAAGACAATATAAACATAAGTGACAATGACAAAATTAATGACAATAGTGTTGAGGACATGGAAGTACAATCTTCATGTAGTGAAGTAGATATTTTAAGTGAAAAATCAAATAGAAAGAGAAAGGTGAATAGAGATAGTGGAGATGAAAATAAGGAAACAAAAAAAGAAAGAAAAGAGAGAAAGCGTAGGGAGTTAACGGAAATTATTAAAACAACAATACCTGACGATATAAATAATATAGATAATTTAAAAGTAATAAACAAAATGGAAGAATTAAACAAACACATTATGGACCTAACTTTTAATACAAATACAAAAATTAATAAAACCGAATCAAAAAATTTAATAGAAAAAATGAACGATCTTAAATCTTTAGTTAATATAGTATTGCAAAAAGTGTCACGTGATATCAAACGCCAATCAGAGCGCGTGACGTCATTATCCTAATCCTCTATGCGTTTGTAGAGTTTGTCTACGTTTTTTAATTTAGTGCTTGTTCCATCTTATAGTGATTATATTATCCTAAAGTTTAGTTTTAAAAACCAGATAAGAATGGAAAGTGGGTATACGAAAGCTGATAGCAGCAAATCTGCTAAACATTGATGAAATGATGTTTGTAATATTTCTTGCATCAAACACAGATTTTTGTTCATCAGAAAACTGCCATAAGTCTTGTAGGTTTTTAAGTTAAGCTTAGATTTTTTACAAGAAATGTAGATATTTAAGAGGAATGTGTACTTAAGATGCTTTGTTTTTAGGTCATCGAAGCTATTATATGGAAATGATTCAGTAAGCAATGTCCACTTTAAGAGTTTTCTGTTACGAACATTTTATAGATAAAGGTCTAAATTTATAAAGTAGTTCTTAAAGCAAATTTTTTTGGAAAAACAGTTTTTATGGCGGACACTTACATTGGGTGCAATCGAACAGAAGACTCTGGCAACTTATTCACAGTTAAGACAAAATTTGCCCGCAACATACGGTTCACGCAAATCTGTATGCAGTTTCCTTAGTTGTCGACGAAGAAAACAATTCTTTTCTTTGCCCTACCTCAAGCTACTTTCAGGCCCGTGCTGGCCCTGGGGGATAGGGGGACATATCCCCCTGCGCCCTTGTAAGTAGCGCCCTAAGACTGAGCAAAACATTAAACAATTTATTACTAATCGTGTGTTACTAAATTAAACAAAAGTAAATAAGAATACAAAGAGCACTTCATAAAAGTCTGCTTCGCTTCGGCAGAAATCATTAAGAGATTACTATTAGATTACTCTTTTACAACGCTTGCATTGTCTACCTACTTTTTGACACAAAGTATGCAGTGTTTGTTTGTTTTACTACCCATAAAAATAAAAAATACCACTTTCAATTTGAATTACACCGGAAATTATTTAACCTGTGATAAGATAAACCGTTTTGCTTTACATCATTTTGTAGTAGTGTACATAAATGATTATGACACCAGACAAGACAAAGTAAGAATTGTTTTTTATAGTACCTACTCGTATTCGCACATGATTAGTAGTGAAATATAATCTAAGGACTCCCTATTCATATCCATTTATAAAATCTGATATAAGATCATGCCATTGCCTTGCCCCATTTACTTCTGCAGTAGGATTATTTTATATTTAATTCTTTCAGTTCAAGTTCAAGTTTAAAGTGCACGCGTGTATGTTAGCTTTGTTTAGTTTGTTATTGTTTTGCTATTGCAACTGCATGTGCGTCAAGGCCAAGGTAAGTTTAATTAATGCATTTTTAATTAACACCTTAAATGCATGTAACATTATTAGACGAATAATGACACTATTTCGTCATTGAAATTGGATTTGGATGGTGTCATTGTGTTTGATTTCTATTTAACAAAACGACAACTGCAGATGCAGTACTTTTCACTTATGATGGTGCAGATGAAACACCCATTTATCTTTATCTGTGCTTCTGAAAAAAAATAAAGTATTACGTTACGATAATTTTTCGCCAAATCCGATATTTTTTGTGTGGTATAGATGTACTAGTGGAGTGGATTTGATGATTTTTTTGTAGTTTCTCTGAAGTGTTGTTATGTTGCGTTATAGCTGTGATGGGGGTGAATGCGCTTAAAATTAAACACAAAAAGAACGTGTAATTTTTTAATTTAATTGAATGGAAGTAGTAATTTTCCAAAAGTTTGTTGGTCGTTCCCATTGTGCTGGAGCCCCCCCCCCCCCACCACGTAATTTTACAGGCCTTGCGCCCTCGGCATACCTGGCCTCCGCCCCCTTATGGCCCCCAGCACGGGCCTGGCTACTTTTACAACCCCTCAGAGTCCAAAGGAGTACCAGTGTCGATAAAGTCTCCTTTATCACGTTTAACAAGTCATGATCTAGTCCGATTATTCGAAACTCTATCGGCAAATGGCTCAATCGGATTCGGAAGTTGTCCAAATTGTCGTCTACCGCACGCTTTCGGAGTTAACGTACGTGAAACATGCGCTACTCATGTCAATATAGTTTTCTATATTACGTTTAATGAGCAATCGTCGAAAACCCTTTTGGATTTCTCTACTCCATGAAGCATTTGAATGGTACAGCATATTTGAAACCAGATTTACCCGCCTGGGACACTTAGCTGTGCCACAGAAAAATGTAACTACTGAGTCCTACACCACGACAAAGTGTACTCCATGGTAGGGCACCACTTACGGTAGTTATAATTCATCACGAAATCGTTTAAACTATTTACGCTGGGGTTATGTGTTTATAATTGTCAGTGTGATGTATTCACATTAGGATTTTCCAGTACAATACTGAACGTCAACATAAACGTACCTGTCTACTAAGTTTATATTTACTTTAATTAAAGGTGTACTTAATTTACATGCCTTATTATCTAATGTGGTCTGAAACCACCACTTGGTGACAGCGGTAAAAGGTGTACATCTGTGAAGTGTTGTAAGAAGATAAGGTGGTACGTGATAATGGACAAAAGTTTTAGGTGTGCATGATAAATGCGTGCGGAATAAATTCGATTATAAAGAAAAATACGCGATTTTATTACAATCAGGACATCTGATGTTTAATAATAAATTAATAACTTAATTAGTTATTGGCGAAGTGTATTATGGCGGAACAATGCCGTGCTCCGGAACCATTTTCGTTTACTGGTGATTTACCTGCAAATTGGAAATTGTGGAAACAGAAATTTCAATTTTATCTATTAGCAAGTGGGAAGAGTGATCAAAAAGACGATGTAAAAATCGCGATTCTACTTAACTTGTTGGGTGATGAAGGAATTAATGTGTACAATACGTTTGAGTACACAGAGGAGGAAGATAGCAGAAAACTTGCCACAATAATTAACAAATTTGAAAATTATTGTAATCCAAAAAAAAATCTTGTGTACGAGCACTTTAAGTTTTTTAAAAGGGAGCAACTTGTAGGCGAGTCAATTGATCAGTTCATTACCGCGCTGAGACAATTAGCGAGTTCTTGTGAGTTTGTGGAAAAAGATACATTAATACGTGACAGAATCGTGTTAGGGGTAAGAGATCCTCGAATTCAAGAAAGACTCCTACAAGATCCCAACCTGGAATTGAGTGACGCGATAAATACTTGCCGATTGATGGAGAGTAGTGTTCTTACTCAAAAAGAGATTAACAAAGAACATGTGACAGTGAGTGCGCTTAAGCAACGGTTCAAAAACGGTAGTGGACCACAAAGTGATTACAGACAAGTGCGCGAATCGAGCGATCACTCAACGGGAGGTTTCGGCCAAGTAGCGGGATACTCAGGTGGTGCTGGAGGTCAACAAAAAGGTAACCATCCGTGCTCTAATTGTGGGCGACAACACAAATTTGGTAAGTGTCTCGCATTTAATAGAGTGTGCAGTTTTTGTAAGCAAACTGGACACTATCGTAATTTTTGTAAGAAAAAGTCCAATATTCATGAACTAATTGAACAGTTTGGTGATCTCGAGTTGGACGAAGATGAAGATTTTGCTACCGAGCAAAATGCAGACTCTAACCTAATCGTGTGGACAATCACAAATTCGGACATTAGTGCAATTGACTGGGTAAAAGTGTTGAACGTTTCGGGAGTAAATATTGAGTTTAAAATCGATACGGGAAGTCAAGTCAATACACTAAATATTTTCGATTTCAAATCCTTAAATATACCAATTAAAAAACTGACGAACGCATCTTCAGTTTTAGTATCGTATTCGGGTCACAAAATTAATGTGATGGGACAGATTTATCTAAAATGTACGTACAATGACCAAAGTCATATTTTGTTGTTCTACGTGATTGACGATCCCAAAATATCCTCAATTTTGGGATTAAGGTGGTTTATACGTTTTCTTGTAACTTTTAAATTGTGGGCGGTCCGTTTTGTTGCCGGCGTGGGGACTCATCCTACCTCTTCGCATTTTATAAATCGATCGAGATCTTGGCGACGAAATATCGTAGAACCTTCGGATTTTCTGCGTGAGATTCGCACTATCGTGTTTATTCCTGGATCGCTTAGTCTGAAAGGTGAAAGCCATTCCCATTCAAGTCAATAATTTATGAATGTAGGATGAAAATGCGTTTTATAAATCGACCGAGATCTCGATCCCTGATGGGCCACTAAACTTCAGGTTTTCGCTAATTGATAGCTGGCTATGGTCTATACAGGGTGATTATTAAACATGCGGCAAAAATTTAAAGAGCTTTGTTTAATCTAGTGAAAGTCCGAACTCGATACATGACCTAGCGAACGAAATATGTTGATTTCTATTATCTTAAGCCTCGGTTGAGCGCACAGTTTTTCCTGTTCCCGATTCACTCGAAGTCCTATAACTTTTGTTCCGGTTGAGCCTGCTTTCTGAAAATCATTAGCGTCTTTCCTTAATATCCAAAGTACCTGTACGCCAATTTCAATACGATCGACCACTTTCAAAAGAGTTATAGCGCACGCAGACGGACGGACGGACAAGTACGAATATAAGAATCTGAGGATTGATTCTTAATAATTTAGTGACAGTGCTATGTTGTAAAAGGGCGAAGTCAATCTTTAGTGGCTAACTTTTAGGTGATAGTAGCTCATATCCATTCGATAAAGTTGTCACTTACCTCTTACAACGAGCTTTATAGCTTTTTTTCCGATATGAACTTTCATCTTTTCTAGAAGTGCGCCCCATTTGCATACAAGTTACTATGTAATTACAACAAACAATCCTCGAGTATTAGAATGATGCGGTTCGCAAACTCTTATCCGCAGATTGCATTAATAGGTGTTTGTCTATCGCTGTTAATAAATGATATAGACAAATCATACTAGATTACTACTGCGCACGCGCAAAACCATATTTTGAACCTGGGGTTAAATTTGCTTGTATTCCAAGTAGCTATGTATCAAGTTTCATTTAAATCCCTCCATAAATAAGAAAGTTGGCACTGCGCATGCGCAAAACCATATTTTGAAACTGGCGTTATATTTGCTTTTATTCCAAGTGGTATTATGTATCAAATTTCATTTAAACCCCTCCATAAATAAGAAAGTTGGCACTGCGCATGCAAAAACCAAATTTTGAAACTGGCGTTAAATGTGCTTTTATTCCAAGTGGCTATGTATCAAATTTCATTTGAATGCTTCCATAAATAAGAAAGTTGGCACTGCGCATGCGCAAAACCAGATGTTGAAACTGGCGTTATAATTTGCTTTTATTCCAAGTGGTATTATGTATCAAATTTCATTAAATCCCCTCATAAATAAGAAAGTTAGAACTGCGCAGGCTCAAAAATGAAACTGGCGTTAAATGTGCGCATGCGCAAAACCAGATGTTGAAACTGGCGTTAAATTTGCTTTTATTCCAAGTGGTATTATGTATCAAATTTCATTAAATCCCCTCATAAATAAGAAAGTTAGAACTGCGCAGGCTCAAAACGAAATTTTGAAACTGGCGTTAAATGTGGATTTATTCCAAGTGGCTATGTATCAAATTTTATTTAAGTGCCTCCATAAATAAGAAAGTTAGCACTGCGCACGCGCAAAACCATATTTTGAACCTGGGGTTAAATTTGCTTGTATTCCAAGTAGCTATGTATCAAGTTTCATTTAAATCCCTCCATAAATAAGAAAGTTGGCACTGCGCATGCGCAAAACCATATTTTGAAACTGGCGTTATATTTGCTTGTATTCCAAGTAGCTATTGTATCAATCAAATTTCATTTAAACCCCTCCATAAATAAGAAAGTTGCCACTGCGCATGCGCAAAACCAAAACCAGATGTTGAAACTGGCGTTATATTTGCTTTTATTCCAAGTGGTATTATGTATCAAATTTCATTAAATCCCTTCATAAATAAGAAAGTTAGCACTGCGCAGGCTCAAAACGAAATTTTGAAACTGGCGTTAAATGTGGATTTATTCCAAGTGGCTATGTATCAAATTTCATTTGAATGCTTCCATAAATAAGAAAGTTGGCACTGCGCATGCGCAAAACCAGATGTTGAAACTGGCGTTAAATTTGCTTTTATTCCAAGTGGTATTATGTATCAAATTTCATTAAATCCCCTCATAAATAAGAAAATTAGAACTGCGCAGGCTCAAAACGAAATTTTGAAACTGGCGTTAAATGTGGATTTATTCCAAGTGGCTATGTATCAAATTTTATTTAAGTGCCTCCATAAATAAGAAAGTTAGCACTGCGCACGCGCAAAACCATATTTTGAACCTGGGGTTAAATTTGCTTGTATTCCAAGTAGCTATGTATCAAATTTCATTTAAACCCCTCCATAAATAAGAAAGTTGGCACTGCGCATGCGCAAAATCAGATTTTGACACTAGCGTTATATTTGCTTTTATTCCAATTGGCTATGTATCAAATTTCATTTAAATACTGACATAAATAAAAAAGTTTGCAATTCGGTTTATATATGGTCGAGATGCGAAAAGGGCACTCTGACTGTTGATCGATTAGGCTCAATTTTTGGAATTGCGTTTTATATGGCTAAAGCTATACGTATATTGAATTTCATGCAATTCGGTTCATAACTCACGGAGATGTCAAAAGGGCCTTCCTTATTTTTTGGGCTACATTGCCAATTCACGAAATCCGATACCTATACAAATTTGATAAAAAATCCACCTGCAAAATCTTTCGGTCGTCGGTTTTCGTTTGCTATTGGCCGAACTCACTTAGGTGCACCTCCCTCTAGTTTACAAGTCACAGGAATAGACACACCCAATATCGTCAAAATCCATACAGTTTTTACAATATTTTGGATTTATTTTTTAAAATATTTTGAAATGAAAATACGCAATGAATAGCAAATAAAAAACTGTATCGAGTTACGTGGAATTTTTTTCTTATTGAGTAATTTTTTTTATGTCGCTCTCTTTCTATAATTTTTTATGCGAACTACCTCAAACACATGTTCAAAATCATGACGTAACTTGAGACATATAGTCATTAAGGACCTATCCCAAAAGACAGAATCTATTTTTAATAAAAATTAGAGCTATAAAACTGTAAAAACTTTTGCGTCGCCTTGATAAAGTACCCTTAAATGCAGTGCGAGAATTAAGCATTATACCGAAAACAATTGCTGGTATAAATAAGACACTTAGTCTGGATGCGGTTAGTAAAAAGCTACCAGACATTTTAAGTTTGTATAATTCAGTTTTTGTGGGCATTGGTAAAATAAACAAACAATGTTCAATCACCTTGTGTGATAACGCAGTGCCTTGTGAAAGTGCACCGCGAAAAATTCCTATCGCTCTTAGAGATAAAGTGAAAGCAAAGCTGGACCAAATGGTTCGCGAACAATTAATAATTCCCATAACTGAACCTACCGATTGGGTCCACCCTATAGTGGTTGTGCAAAAACCAGACAAAAACGACATTAGAATTTGCATGGACCCTCGTGCGCTAAATAAATACATTAAACGTGAAATTTTTCAAATACCCACTGCGGACGTTTTATTTTCGCAACTCGCAGGTGCTAAATATTTTAGTATACTTGATGCTTCGTCTGCATTTTTGCAGATACCCTTAACGCATAACAGTTCATTGTTATGTACAATAGCTACCTGCTTTGGCAGATACCGATACTTACGTCATATGGTGTTTCATGCGCACCGGAAATTTTTCAAAGATTCATTTTTGAAATACTGGAGGGAATTCAAGGCGTGTCATCCTACTTCGATGACATTCTCGTTTTCGGAAAAACAGTAGAAGAACATAACGAAAATCTAAATAGTGTTCTAAAAAGAATTAAAGATAGCGGTCTTACCCTAAATCGTGAAAAATCAAAATTCTGTGTTAAGGAACTAACAATTTTGGGTCATACGATCAGTGAACGTGGTATATCACCCCACCAAAACAAAACGCGTGCTATATGTGAAATGAAATCACCCAAAAATAAAAAAGAATTACAGAGGTTCCTTGGTATGATTGTATACCTTTCTAAGTTTATTCCAAATTTGTCGAGCGAAACCAATACTCTCAGAAATCTTCTAAGTGAAAAAACAGAATGGCAATGGACTTCGGTTGAGGAAGCAACATTTAATAGGCTCAAACAATTAGTTTCCTCAGCTACAACTTTGACTTTCTTTGATCTGAAAAAGGAGATCAAATTATCAGTAGATGCTAGCCCATATGGACTAGGGGCAGTTATCACTCAACATAATCGGCCTATAGAATTTGCAAGCGTGTCATTAACTCAGACTCAGCAACGATACAATCATATACAAAAGGAGTTACTAGGACTCGTATTTGGTTGTGAGCGTTTTAATTACTATTTGTGCGGGCAAATTAATGTTATAATCGAAAGTGACCATCGTCCACTTATTGGACTATTAAAAAAACCTCTACATGAAATGTCGCCGCGAATCCAGAGACTTGCGATAAGACTTCTTCGATATCAGTCACACACACACGCACCGCACACGCACGCGCGCACACGCACACACACACGCGCGCACACACACGCGCAAGCACATGGAAACAACCCATTTGAAGGCAGTCGACGACGTACGACTACAGAAGTCACACCGAAATTGGACAGCGGGAGAAGTAGTCGCAGAAACAGAAAATCCCAGGTCAGTTATCATTAGAAGAAAGGAAGATGGCAAGGTCATTAGAAGAAATACCACACATCTCCATAAGACCACAGCAGCTATTCCAGATACACCACGGACACTCATACCGACCTCAAGTTTCAAAGAAGTTCCAAAAGTTAGGAGTCATTCACCGAACTACGATAAACGGCTACACGGAGAAAAATAAGTTGGTTCTCTTAGCAGTTTCTATTTTGCTATAATTATTTTTGCTCTGATGAAAAAATCTTTTAGTAGAATGTCTTTTATGTTTGTCTCAGAAGCGAAAACGAATTTGTTGGCAGTGACAAAAATTTTAGTACACAAAGATTAGCTTGGACAACAAGTTATCTTAGTATTAATTACAAATGAAAATTTCGCTGTCTCAGCTGTTCCTCGCGTAGCAATCTGTTTTGAACCCACATGCAAATGGTTTGCTGAGCCGACAAAGTATGTTAGCTATAGTTACATACGTAGGTATGAGTCACAATGGTCAGCAGAAAAATAAAACCAATTTCCGCAGCCCACTGTCTAAGTAAAAGCGAAGCAGTAAGTATCGGTTTCCGAAATGTCGGAATTTGTCTCCACTTTCTGTAAATGTATATATAAGTATGGTGACCGGACAAGTTTCCAAAATAAGAAAGTAATTAAACAAATAAAATATGACTTTTCCGAAAATAAATTTAATAAAAATATTTTCGTCTATGAATTTAAATATACCGCATTCATCGATTTTGGTAGCGATTGCTCGCTAATTTCGAGAGACATTGGCGAACGATTGACTTAGGAAACAAAGTTTATAGACTAACAGAGTTCGGCAGAAGATGGTATGTGCCAAAAAACTGTCGTTGACAGATTTTTAAGGCAAATTACGACGACATTGGACATTTCACGCTAGACAAAACTATTGGCAGAATTAGGGAACTATATTGGTTCCCCAAAATGCGACGATTCATAAAGAAATATATTAATGCCTGTACCTCGTGTCTGTATCATAAGCAACCAGGAGGAAGGAAATTCCATACTCTCCATGCAGATCATTTAGGACCATTTGTCGTAACAAGAAATAACAACAAATACGTACTAGTACTGATTGACACCTTTTTTTAACATGACGGTGAGGGTGTTACACAACGATTAAGATCCATATTTTGATGATCAGGAAAAGTGTTTAGATACATTTTCATCTACTGTCATTTCTTCAACTTGTTCTTGGTCGGAGAAACTATCGACATTTTCATTTGATGTATGTGGGAAAATTGAAGGAACCGAATTAGCCTTTTACTTACGTGAAAAATCTTCTGTTTTAATGCCCTTGTTTTTAAGGTTATAAACTGCATCACATTTTTTTACAAAACAACTTCAGCGTCTCATTTTTAATTAATTATATAAAAGTAACACAACTAACTAACACAAAATTACATAAAATCGCTATTAAAGACCTAAATTAAATCTCGTAACATTGACATGTGTCAAATTTCGTTTCACAAAACACACAACTGCCCTGTGATGGCGCTGTAGATGTTGGCTTCATAAATTTGACTTTGCTAGCAATCAAGTTATTTTTTCATCCAAGTTTACGAACCTGTTGGATGTAACATACGTATGTATGTATTGTGTGTTGCCTAGTCTCACACATTCGCGACGTAGTATCGTCAACATGGCCAAATGGCGTGCATCACATTCCGCACTATTAATAAACGGAATTACAATTAATGTGTTCCTTTATTAGTGCTAATAACATAACCGTGTTACAAATACGGCCTAACTTGTACTGTGAAGAGCAATCGTCCCATAAAAAGAAATGTTTAACGTATTTCACAGTTGTGACAATCTTCATAATGGAATTATCTTGACAGGTTTAGTTGATTTCTCTTGTTGAATCACATTGATCTCCTTACCTGATAAACTCACTAATTGGTAATCTTGATAATCATATGTCCTATTCTGCATTGACAACTCAACTCTGACCTCTGTGATAAAATGAGACAATAAAAATGAAAACAACGACCATTTTGTGCTGCACAGTTGTCTAGCCATAAAGTGATCTGCTTTGTATCTCGTTTAGACAACAAAAATGGAGCAAATCTGCTAATCGTGTTCGTCTTTGCTTCTTCCAAAGACACCTTCATGCCACACACTAGCAAATACCTGCGATTTCCTTTGTTTCTGATCCACAGGTACAAAACTTTCCTTATATGCTGTGAGTCCGTTGGTAAATACTGCTGACTTGAACATCTCTAGACGTGGTAGCATTATCACTTTTTCAATATCAGCACCGTATATTATTAAATCAACATCTTTCTACTCATCAGCAACGTACATTCGATCGAGATTTTGTTGTTTTAAATCATGGTGAATAAGACACACACCATGCTTTCAATATATTGGTGGCTCATGTGTAACAGCTATTTTTCCTATATATACAATTAACAAAGTAAAATCTGTTCTTTGGGTACAGCCATCCAAAAAAAATTGAAATATTCAATTGTACAAATTAAAACTCTCCAGATTTGGGCTTTACGTGCAGCCAACAATTCGCGTACACAATCAATTAAATAAATAAGTTGTGTCGTACGGAAAGTTATTTCTGGTTAGGTAAGTACGAGTATGTACTCTCGTTTTAGGATAAGGACTATCTTTTTGCATTTTGAATTATCTCCACAGTGACAATAGGTATGATCATCGCTGGTTTTCCAAGAATCCCTAGCAAACGTCATACAAAAAAATCCAGTAGTAGCAGGTCTAACGATGTGTTCATACACATAACTAATACACAACAATGACAAAACTTACTTTTTTATTAGTGCAAAATATGCAAGCTCTTACCAGGTGTTCGGTTCCTTTCTTCATATGTTAGCAGATAAGAAAACTATATCTCACAATGTGGTTTAATTGTCAAGCTCCAAAATTGATTAAAAATACTGGCTGTCAAAACTGGCCTAATTGCCTATTCAAACTAATAAAAAGAAAATGCAAAATTTGAATACGTGAAGAATATACGAAAGAAAATAAACCTAGAATTTCATTACGTGAATAAGAGAAATAAAAACCATACAATATCAGAAAGTATTTCAATGTAGACCTTACAAAACATATATTGGTATAAACAATTATTTGCGCCATTAATATTTAAGCTCGTAGACTGGGCACGTGTGCCGCCCTCTACCGCCAAAACCAGCGGACCAGTCCAGTATCCAATAGTATTTTCCGTTACCTACGACCCGACCGTTACTTTACGTAACGTCTTTACACGTGTTTTGCAGACTGCAGTTTATTTGTGTTGTGTGGTGTTCCATTATTTAATAATTTTTGCCTTATTGTTTAAATTAACTTTTCATTATTAAACGAAGAAAAGTTCGTGTTAGTTTCAATTTGGGTGTCATGGTGTAGGTACGCTGTTGTCGAATTTGAAGAAAAAAATGGGGATGGTAGGGGTTTAGTGGCGGCAATTTGTCATTGAGTGTATTCAGTTCCAATGAAGATACATCTTCAGAAATGCCTATCTTCACTAGAAGAGCTTGAACTTCTGGATTCGTTTTCACTGATAATCCACGAAAGTATGGGTCGACCTTCCGGTATGTGCACTAGCGACTTCTATTGTGGTATCCATCAAAAAGTAATACACAATCTCCAAAATTGCGCACAAACTTAAATTACAATGCAATTTGTTGTTTAAATCGGTATAATGGAAGAATCTGTTTCCCGATCGTACTGAACGAGTTGTTTGGCAGCCCTTCCTAGGAACAACGAAACACCGACCGGAACTCTCCATTTCTATCGCGCTTCCTTTTCTGAACAGCTGCTTGAGCTGCTTCAGATTATTGTAAGTTCTCTGTACTATCCATTCTGTGGATGTATATTCCGAAAATGTCTTAAGCCACTTCTTGCAACTTTCATCTAATGTCTCGCCACCATTTCGATCGAAACGCGTCCGCACAATTACTTCTGAATCCGTTGTTTTGTCAGATATGACTTTATAAACAACACAAAATCTATTAAACGCATTTTCTATCTGTTCGAGATTCATTTTGCACAGAAATTAAAGGCACAGCTTATTAAAGGTTAGTTATAAACAAAACAGCCAGAGCAGACTAACTGCGAATGAATGAAGCGCATATCGGCTAGGGAACGAAGTGCTTGATTCTTCAATTCCGATTCCTATACGGAGAGAGCGACCTGTCGCGTTGACTATAGGAGTCGGAAAAATACACTCCGTGTATGAAAAGGAATCCGGCAAGCCAAGAAATTTAGCAATCACTCCAGGGAAAGATGAGAATTTGCTTTCGCTTACTGGCTGAGCATTTTCTGTAGTAGTCACATGCTGAAACTGGGGAATAGTTGAACGTATGTCCGGGAAAGTTTCTATATAAAAAAAAATATTTCCGTCTGTCTGTACGTATGAATATTATGCTTGCCTGAACCGTTCATTCGATTTCGACGAAACTTTTGGTAATGATTGGATATATTTCAATGTTTTTATGTAAGTAAATAACATTGTATTCGTCCTGTCTCTTATAATACCTCTGCCAGCTGCCTAAACCGTTTATCCGATTGCGACTAAACTTTGGAGGATAGACGTACAGTCCCTAAACTGTTCACCCGATTGCAGGACGAATGACTGCGAAAGTATGAATCGCCGAATTTTATTTACGCGCATCAAATTATATAGTTCTTTTTTTGTGGTGCTTGCGATATCGAAACATGTGACGCTCTAAGCCTAAGGCAAGCAAATAGGAAACTATTTTCGTAAAAATGAAAACACAGACTAGCCTAATTAATTTATGAAAATAATCGTCAAGATATAAAATATAAATTCGTACCTACCTACCCTACATTTGTATCAGCTGCTTTAAAAACATGCCCGCAAATTCTATTTATAAAAAGGGCAAGGTTTGCCGTGACTAATACAGTCACATGTCACAAAATTCATTCCAACCTGTTCCTCTGAGGACAACCCAACATACAATTAAGCCATAAAGGGATTAAATTTACCAAAGGTTTAAGAAGTAGGTAATTTAAGATTTGCTATAAACTATAGTAGGTACGACGAGGTACTCATTGGTACGGGCTTTCCCTCGCTTGGAAAGGATAAGGATAAGATAAGGATGTCTATCATGGAGATCGAAACTATAGAAGATACGATGATGGTCAAATTAAAGAAAATATGCGCAATTGAACTAAATATCGTGCTTTAGAGAAAACAAAAAAAAATTCCGATTACTTCCGAAGATATGACAGAAAAACCGAAACCCGCGCACAACTTGCGAGCATACCTATCGGATAAATTCCTGGAAAATAGAATAGTATATTATATACCGCGGGACTGAAGTAGTACTTTTAATCCCGAAGGTAAAGTTTATGGCCCGATAGAAGGGAGGGCCATAATTTACCTGAGGGATTAAGACCACTACTTCAGTCGCAAGGTATATACGATATTTTTCGTACTTCCGAAACTGAAACACTTAATATGTATGGAGTTAGAGAACGCGTTCTTTCAAAAAATCGCTGCTTAACAAGTTACCATAGGAACGTTGCGTTGGTATGACAATCCCTATGCCATGGTAACAAAAATAATTTGGAAACTGTCATTGCTAGTGTCATAATTTTGGTGGTGGGTGACAAAGGTGTATTTGATATTGATAAAAAGCGGCCAAAGTAGGTAAAGAATTGATACCACCGGAAATCCAAAAAACTATATGAGCAGCAGTACGATGCGTTTAAGAAGTAGTGCCGCATACAAAATGTGGAACAACCTACTGAAATTGCCTTGTTAGTAATTTCATCCTTCCGGGATTTTCGTCTAAATTTAATCCCGGCGGGACAAAAAGTGACACTTCAGTACTTGTCATAATGGAGTGAAGTTGTTACTTTAGTCCCGGAAGTACGAAAAAAATTTTAGATACCTATATTTGCACGATTAAGATGTTGTGCGTAGATGCACCATCCTGTTGAAACCAACAATTTCCAACTTTTGTTTTTATTTGTGTGACGTACATAGTTGTATTCGTAATAAAAAGTGCTACTACATACAGTGTGTACGTTTTCCACGGGCCATATGAAAAAGTATAGTGTGATAATTTCTCCGCAACAAAACGTTGTATTAAGAATCTTCCAACGTTGCTCAAAAAGGGGCAATAAGAAAGCATTTTTTGCGAACAAGAAAACGGCAATTCTTGGTTCTAATGTAAACCCGCTTCCACTTTTGAGGTTTCAACTAGAACCAGCAGGATTATATTGTGCGAGTAGAAAGGTCAAATTACCGCAATTTACAACGCCACCTGAAGCGTTGTCAATTAAGTCATTGCACATTTGCGATATTTTTAGTTTGTTTCGAGTTAACACTAACACGGAATCGTCTTGTAATTGAACATAGAGTTTAAAGTCGTTCTTCATATCTGTGAAGATGCAATAGTGCTCATTGTTTAACTTGCACTCACTCACAATTGGTTTATGTACACATACTGATATATTGTCTACTGGCCTACCATCTTCATCCGTCCATAGGGTGTACCTTTCAGTGATGGCAAACGAAACAAATTTGTCGACCTTTTTAACAATACCTTCTTGGTTATCAAATAAAGTTTTAATGTTCTTGTTAATTTTCGTCATTATCGGGATTTCCGGTAATAACTTTGATAATGCTACCAAATCCATTTATGATACCTCGTTTGCTTCTTGAACTATGGAATTTTTCTAAACTGTTTTCTATTGCAACTAAATTTGTTTTTAAGTGGTTGAGCATAATTTTATTAGCATGTTCGGTAATAGTAATTTTTGTCTCTAGATCTTCTGAATTTCTGAGTATGGTTTTGTAGTTGTTTAAGATAAGGGTAAAGTCTTTATAGAAGTAAAATTTGTGATAATGATTAATTAATTTTGCGGTTCCTAAGCTGTCTAGGAAATACCCGTTGGTGTTGATGTTTTTCATCTGAAGTCCCCACGGTGTTCTCGCGTATGCCTGTTATTTTATTTTTATCAACTGCAGTTACGTTCACCTTGTCATATTAGGGATCTGTCTTTCTGATTCTGTGGCGGGTAAAATAAGCTACTGGTTCCTGAAATTCTAATAGTTCTTTGTTTTGGTTGTGGTTGTCTAAATTTTTCTTTCCTTTCTCTAGCTGTTTCGGGTATAAGGTTTCATAAAAAGGCATAATCTCTTCATGCATGCGGGTGTTTGCGTGTTGCCTCGTCGGGCTAGCTGGATGTTTTTGATGTGGGCGATGGCAGTCGGGGAACAGCCGATACTTTATCACATCAAACTTATTCCACAGTTCAGTTACTCTTTCCTCAGATGGCCCCTCATCGCGAATTTTGATAACCTTCCTTTCATGAATTGTTAAAAACTCAATAACCTTTGAATTTACCTTGATTGGCTGCCATATAGGACCCGTTGAATAAAAATAATGGGTTAGTACCCCCTGTTGTTCCACAAATGCTGTCCTATCAGTTTCATTAAACACAATAGAATGATTTTTAACGCCACTAATTTCCACAATGGGCGAAAACAAGTGATTTGCAGATAGTGCAATATATACATGCTTGGTTTGCGACTTATTTAAGGGATACACATGTTGACCCACTAATTGCGCTATTTGCTCTTCATTCTTCTTTTTATTTTCAGGCAATTTCTTCTCTGCACTTTCTGCTTTCACTTTAGCGTCTTGAAATATATACTTTAGGAGCAGTTAACCCTTAAAACCCCAACAATATGTAGGCTCCATGTATGCCCAAGTGTGGGTAAAAAATGTCCACCTCGAAAATTGCTGATATTATTTATTGAGAGTTGTTACAAATGTTAGAAATGGATTAAACTTAAGAATCTTATGATTTGTAAACACAGCATTTTCTGAAATATTAATATAAACTATGCACAAACCTTACGAAACTAACGACGTATTAAAAAAAACAGTCTGAAATAAGAAGGCTAATCTGACTCCCAATCTTCAACTGCAGCATCTCTGCAACTGAAACAGACATTGGTTTTTTCACTGTGTTTGCCACACACATATATATATATATATATAGCACTTCGCACACCCTATGGTTGTCTTTGACAGTTTTTTTACACCTTCATTTCTACCAATAGCTTCTTTGACGCAAATGGAACACCGCGTTGTTGTAGTGTGAGGTCTATCGTCAGATTTAGCTTCATTTACGCCTTTAAGTTTTTGCCCCAAGATTTCCTCCATTGCAACATAACTTGTATAGTCCTCAAAGGTTTCAAATGTTTTGAGTAGTTCTTCGAATATCTTTCCTCAGTGCAGGAATAATAATTTTATTTTTGAACGCTCGGAGTGAAAGTTCCAGCGTCCTGAATTGCTGTAAGTAGATGATCATCGCCAATAAATTCAGACAAGTTGAAACTTTGGTTCTCAATTAGATACATATCTGGGGAGTCTTGTGAGACTTCCTGAAAAGTATATTATAAGGTGTAGTACGTACCTACATGAAGACTACATGTCAAATCGACGTGATTTCGTTTGTTGTATTTTTGTTAACAAAATCAGCAATAAAATAAATCAATAAATCATAACTTACAGTTCCCAAATCAAAATCGTAATAGGGTGATACTGCTACTTGCCAGAAAAGAGTGGCAATTATTAAAAAATTTGCACGGTGGCCTTTCCACGCCTTCGTACAAAGGTTCTGTTTGCATTTGGATATTGTTTTAACCCTTAACAGCTTCTAAAACTCGTGACATGCGGACAATATCTCTTGTTTGTACAGGTAATCGGTAAATTTTGTTGCGGATGGTAAATAAATCGAATTGTGTTATAACGTTTATTTTTCTTAGATTTTCTGTGGCATTTGTTGTGGATATCTTCCGCATGACCCATGAATAATTGTCACGTCTTCGATACGATTTTCGCTTAAATCCATAATGGCACATTCGGTGGCAATTTGTTTTCTTAGTACTGTGGCACGGAGATGGGGTTGCTTGGCACCAGATGGCACACTTTATTTTCTATTGTCGCGTCTTCTTAAGCAGGGCTTGTTAAATTTGATTGTCTAAAGAAGTGGGAGTGCATTCTATCGGCCATCGTTATTTTATTCACGCTGTGATTGGTCGATTAATTTCGCGGAATTAATTCACGGACGCTCACTAATTGGATTAATTTCGTGGCTTCAATTGAATTAAATTGGTCCAATTAAATTACATTGCCTGGTTTCTTCGTGGAATTAATTTAATTCACAGTTCCGCGCTTTGCTTAGCGTTTTGATTTGATTATCAGTTTCGCCGATTTAATTAAAATTTATTTATTTATTCTAAATCATCAGATGCATCTACGTAACATTTAGTGTCTGCGTCTGAGGTTTTTTTTGTTGTACAAAAGCGGCCTTTAGCCCAAATGCTTCTGTCATGTACAGCGCAGCGGTTGCGTTGACGACTGCTATTCGGGAGGTTGTGGGTTCGATTTCCGCTGCCGACTACTTTGTCTGGGGTTTTGTTAGAGGGTTTTCCTTAGACGTATGTAGCTTCGCAATCGACGAGGCGTATGCTGGAACAGTACTCTTAACCTCATTCCTTCCTTCCCATCCTTAAATTCCTTTTTTTCTGGCTGAAGAGGGCCAGGAAACCCTGTGCAATCCGCCTCCGGCATCCATCGGGGTGTCGGAGGAATGAAACACGTTGGCCTTTTGGTTTTCACTCTGAACTGCAGATTCTTCTAGATGCTTCCGTAAAGTGTGAAAATTTTGAAGCGATTTCAAAAGTTGCGTTCAAATTTTTTGGCTTACAAAGTTGTTCAGTTACTTTTGACCTGCTCTATTTCATCGGCAGCTGGTAAACGGAGTTTCAGCAAACTGAAATTAATATACAATCATTTGCGTACATCTAGCTCGAAACACCACTCCACAGATATGGCATATATTGTTATAAATCAACTTTATTTAAAATACCCATAGGGAATAAAAATATGATAACGTTGCTAAGATTTTTGCCTAAAGAAACAAGCTGAGAAGAAGACAGTAAAAAGAATGCGACAGTCAGACGAAAACTAACCAAAATAGGAGCAAAGACAAAAAATCATCCGTGGTTTATCACACCTCTCTTTAACCAGAAAAACATTTAGGTAGCTACCTACCTATTTCCCCTTTTAGGGACAGTCATCCGCTTCGCAACGAAATTTTATTGGTGGCATTCGAAGGACATTCCTCGAAAAGTGAATTCCGAATTCCGTCGTTTTGATAGCATTTCTATCAAAAGGCACCTTACAGCAATATTCTTCTTGTTTATTCTGTTTTACGTCAAGGACCAGAAACATACCATAATTATAGTTATGTATATTAAGATTGTTTAATAATGGAAACATTAAATAAGGGGAACTCCTTCTTGGTAATTAATTCCCATAGATCGGCACTAAATCTGTTATTCAGTCCCCCTGTGGATGAAAAAGGAGTTTCCAACATTCGTCCAAAGTCAAAATAGTATAATATTCATTTTGTAAAAAATAGTAATAAAAATTAAGGGTATGATGACTACGGGACCGACAACAAATTCAAAGTACAAAAATAGAAAACATTACAGAAAAAGTGTGTGGAGTTAGTTACTATCCAGCAATTTTTTCTGGTTGTATGGAAAAACAAAGGGCTGGAGTCACGTCACACATGATTTATTCAAAGTCACGTTTACTATATCTACTATTTGTTAAAGGGAAATGAAAGAACAAACTTTCAGAATGGTCTATTTTTATCGAACCAGTGAATACAGAAGAAAAAACGTTGCAGGTTTTTACTTCGTTAAATAATATTCCCTATGTTTTAAATATCTCAGACAAACAATATATTTTACGTGATGTAGAATTTGAAGGTATATTCAGAAACACCAAATGAGACATTTCATAGCTTATTGTCGACGAGACAATAATAAATGGGAAGAATATAACGGCTTGTCTAATAAGAGATCTCACTGTTAAGATACAAAAAAAGTTTGTGTTCCTTTACTATTTTACACCATTTAATCTTTTATTTTTTGTTGCGTTTATAAAAATTTGTTCGTTATTATTGTAAATATATTCTTAAAATTTACTGTAATAATGTAGCTGCCAAATATTAAAAGTAGATCAATTGACCTGATGCTTAAAGTTTTGGAAGAATATATTCATATTTATACAAATGTATTAGAGAATCTGCTTCTAAATCCTGTACTAGAAAGTCGTACGTTTTATCAAATTTGTTTAATCTCCGGCCAATTCGCAGAAACTAACATGTATATTTGTCAATAAGAACAATTGACGCCGGATTTTCAATTTCCACTAAAAGAATCTTATGTCGCAACGCATCGCAATATACCGCAGGACTCAAGTAGTACTTTTAATCTCGAAGGTAAAATTTACCTGAGGGATTAAGACCACTACTTCAGTCGCAAGGTATATACGATATTTTTCGTACTTCCGAAACTGAAACACTTAGTATGTATGGAGTTAGAGAACGCGTTCTTTCAAAAAATCGCTGCTTAACAAGTTGCCATAGGAACGTTGCGTTGGTACGACAATCTCTATGGTATGGTAACAAAAATAATTTGGAAACTTGTCATTGCTAGTGTCATAATTTTGGTGGTGGGTGACAAAAGTGTATTGGATATTGATAAAAAGCAGCCAAAGTAGGTAAAGAATTGAAATCCAAAAAACTATATGAGTAGCAGTACGATGCATTTAAGAAGTAGTGCCGCGTACAAAATGTGGAACAACCTACTGAAATTGCCTTGTTAGTAATTTCATCCTTCCGGGATTTTCGTCCAAATTTAATCCAGGTGGGACAAAAAGTGACACTTCAGTACTTGTCATAATGGAGTGAAGTTGTCACTTTAGTCTCGGAAGTACGAAAAATTCAAAAAAAAAAACTGACGCAATTTTGCAAAAATGTCGGCTATTTCAGCGCAGCCTGCGGCTGTATGGCGAACTGCGCGATCAGAGCCAGAATAGCGACCAGTGTTGCCAATCTTGAGGAAATTTCCTCAAATTTGAGGAAATTTTGAAGATTTGAGGAAACTAAAAATAATTTTGAGGAATTACATGCATGTTATACTTAGAGGAATTTTAGTCCTATAAGCTAGAGTACATCTGATACATTTAAAAATGTACATAAACATAAAATGTGTGTAGCTTCGTTTTATTATTTTTAATTTTCAGTTCAGCCGTGTGCCGAATGCCGATCCGGGAGTCGGGACCCGGGTTAGTAGTTACTAGTTAGTACAATTAGCCACAGCCACAGCCGAACGTTAACGGCTAACCTAACCTCTAAGTTTAACCAAAAACCTGTCGTGTTTTGGTTAATGCTAATGATTTGTTTTTTATTTAGCAAATAAATTATCATACGTAATACGTGCAATGACCTACTTATTGGAGTTTGTAAATAATTATTTTTACTAAAAATGTCACTTAGAATTATTGTAAGTGGATTTCAAAATTTACAGAATTTTGATACCCTACACTGTACTGAAATGGACCTGGACACTATACATATAGATCGAGATCCTTCTAATTCTCATGGAAGCGATACGGATTCTCGAGAGCATCTAATAGCGCAGAGAGAAAAAGTGTGCAATTAAAAAAAAACAACGAAATATCGTCGTAAACTCGTAAATACCAAGTAGGTAAGGTGTTATATTTGCGAGAATGAATGTCAAATCTCAGCTTATTTTGCTTGTTTACCACCTAGTATTCAAGAATATTTACAATAAACACTGTTGTATCTGTAAAACAATTTATTTTTTGGCCAATAGCATTAACAATTCATACATCTGTTACTGTTGGACATCACGTCATTTATTTTCTTCTTCTGTAATTCTGATCTCCTTCTCAACTTCTAATTTTTCTCGTTCCAATGTTGCTTTTTGTTGCTGCAGGTCATACTCGATTTCCATTTTCGCTCTTCAAGTTTTTTCACTTCAATGTCATAATCCTGCTCTTGTTTTCGTTTGATAAGCTCATCCTCAGGAAGCAGCGCACGACGCTTTTTTCTTACTGTTATGGGTCCTGGAGCTGTATGTTCTACAGTATGTTAATGGAATCTATACAATTTTATTCTTGCCATACTAGTTACTTGCTTACCTGTCTGATTTAAGAGTTCCATGTCTGCAGTGTGTTTTTCCACATTCGCTGCTGTGACCCGAGGTCTTGCTGTATTCAGTTGGGGTGTGGAAACTTCATTAGAATTGTCTGTTTCATCTTCATCTGCACTGCGGGAATCAGCATTTGTGGTTCGGGTTATAGGCACATTATTATTAAATTAAGAAAACGTTGATTGGTCATTTTAACTCAATGGTATGCGCACTTACCGTTTTTGCACAGCTACTGTTCTGTTGCAGAAACATAATTTCAGTGATGTAAACACAAACGTAACCTCACTTTTTCAAATACACCGACTCTCATAACCCAACCGTAAAGCTATGTTGGTTTATTCTCAAGGTTACACGTATCCACATGATAATACGTAAAATGGGAGAAGCCTAACGTAATGCTATAAGGATAAGTCATACGGATACGGATACACAGCTCTGTCCTAAGTGTCTAATACATCTTATGTACATTAATTTTTACGTACTTTTTGTGATCTTTACAGCATAAGTTTTTAAAGCGTAGCAAACGTCGTGCAATTAGGCGGGATACTTTGACAACGAATCACAACGTATTTATATAAAATATTGGCTTGCACAGTGTTGCCACTTTTTGTAGGTATGTACATTTACTTAAACATCAGTAACGGTTGCCACTTGAAATAGTATTGTACATTATTAGCCAGGTAAGTGAGTTTTTACTGGCGATAGGAGAAGTTGACTGGTGAGCCGTTAGGCGAGCCTGTCATCTCCTAGAGCCAGTAAAAACTATTACCTGGCGTATAATGTACAATATTTTATTTGTTACTCATTTGTAAACGTAAATAATTTAGTTCTTAAATTGATCTTGAAGAAATGTCTAAAATATCATGTGATCCATGTAACAGAGACTTCGCATTAATGGCCAATGAAATTACTAGATTACTAACTTGTAAAATTTTTACAGTCTGCTGTCAGTTTTACAAGTCTGCTGTCAGTTTTACAAGTCAGTAGCGTTTAAACATGACGTTTACCCGTTTGCGTTTTGTCTTGTTAATCAACGTTTACACTGAGTAACAAATAAACTTTTTATAAATAATATGAAACATAACGCAAATGGGAATGAAGAAAGTTTTGTTTCCTATTCCCTGCTTATTCCTAATCACTCCAATTTAACGATTCTTTCCTCCATCTCTTCTCAAAGTTGTTTTTCCCATACCCTTTTTCATTTAAAGACGAGCTTGTTAGATCTGTGGTGCCGAGAGAGTCACTGCACGTCATTTGTCGTTACAGCAAATCGTGTTGCTGGTGGTGTATCACGATGTAAGTGCTAGAGGTGGACAAATTGATAGAGCAGTATTTTTTGTCACTATTTGGATTTGGACATAATTTGGCCAAAAATTGGGCAAATTCTGACGAAATCAATCCAAAACGTTTAGAAATTTTGTCCTTCAAAAGTTGTAATTTTGAAAACGTTTTGAATAAAGTTATATATATATATCATATATATATATATATATATATTATATATATATATATATGTATATTATATATATAATATTATATATCGGTAGTCCTCGCGAGTGATTAATTTTTCAGGGTCCGGCATCATCGTGGAACTCGCCCCTCTCTCTCCAGGAGCTTAGCTCGGGAGGGGGGGGGGAGCCTGCTGAAATTCCTTTATTCCTTCCAGGGAGCAAAATTGTGGGACAGCGGGTAGGTAGGTCATATATGTCCCAGTGGGCAATTCACCTTTTTTCTCATCTATTTTGATTAATAGTTACCCAACGATCCTTCGAGTTCGAAAACATTTCTTTGGCTATTCTTTAATTCTACGTAAACATTAATAATAAAAGATTTACTAACACGTATCCGTATCCAATTTTGGTGCCGGATAATAAATTAGGTTATGTTTACAAATTACAATTTACTGCATGAAGTTAATCTTTTGCAGATGATTGTCCCTTAACATTTCCTTCCTGGAAATTAACCGTAAAAATTCGTTTATTGTGAACAAGCAAAGTAAGCTTACTGAAACGATAAGAATATGTCACGAGTGGCGATTAAATTCGTGACGGGTTCGGTAAAGGGGCCGATATTGGACAAGCTGTGTGAGCACGATTTTCGAGGAGACATTAACCTTAGAGGAGCATGGTGGAATTGGCCGTTATCGAAGGAAGCTAGTCTAGCAGCCAGCAGCAAAGAATAATCCTAACGATAGAGCAGCAGCCGTGGCCGTCAATTGGGTCAAAGGGCAAATCGGGAAAACACTTGAAAAGGCAAAACGAAATCAACCGAATAACCAGGGCAGGCAGTGCAATGATTGCGGTAAGATTCATTTTGAAAACCAAACTTGTAAACAGAAAAAGATTAAGTGTTTTAAATGCAATACAGTAGGGCATTACGCAAATAAATGCAGAAAAAACATTAAACAGGCAGGTAGCAATTACGTAGATACTACTAATTCAGATGTCGAGGTTGAGCAACTTCAGATTTTTAATATTAAGTCCAAGTCTAATGTAGATGAACCAATTAATGCGGCTGTAAAGGTTAATGGTAAGAATTTAGATATGCAGGTCGATAGTCTTACTGATGTAAGCTTAATTTCGAAAGATTTATTTACAAGTAAATTTGACGAGTGTCAATAATTACAAGCTAGCAAGATTGTTTTAAAATAATACACAGGTAAAACTACCGTACCCGTAGGTTTTTTTACTGCTAACTTGGAGTTCAACAATGTAGTTAGATGTTAGAGTGATAAATGTGCATGTTGTTGACGGCGGTGGACCACCATTATTGGGCAGGGTTCGCCGATATATATCCTTCGATATGTATCGGATATATGTATATCTATGATATGTATCACGATATTTAAAATGTTAAGAGTTGATATATATCAGACAGGAAATCAAATCCGCTTTCTTTGCGCAATCTGACACTAAATGAGTCACGCATCGTTGTGCGGTTCTGAGAACATAAATGATCTTTTGTTTTGACTACAGCAATGAGCAAACAGTGAATACCTCGCAGTCTTTGTTGTTGTTGTGTCACACACAGAAGACAGAACCTGTATTTTTTTCGGGTTTTTTTCTTTTTGTTTTTGTGAGTGAAACAGTAGTGATAAATCAGTTCAAATTCTCAGTACAATGTCAAAACGTATGTACCCCGTTTGGGACGACTTTGATTGCATTCAGAAACCTGGTAACAGTGGAAAATGGGCTCGATGTAAACATTGCAAAAAGGAGATGCAGGGTATACCAGAAAGACTCTGTAAACATATCGAGAAGTGTACAAAAAAAGCCATCTTTACAAAGAGAAGGTGATGAAACAGGTAATTTTTCGATTATAGTTTGTTGTGCCCAGTTTCAACATGAATTTATTTCCAATTCAAATTTCAGTTAAGAATTTTTCACAGGTAACCAACCAAACAGGCCTATCGTTGCTAATCACCCTCCGGCAAAGAAAATAAGTAAATCATCGGAACTGAAAGTTGCTGCAAATGCAGATGTGGTTGCAACATCTGCTGCCTATGCAAGAAAAATAAACTTGCAAATTGGTAGATATTTCTATGCAACAAACACCCCCTTCAATCACGCATGTCATGATGAATTTAAAACTATGTGTCAAATACTGAGATCGGGATTCAAACCACCAAGTGCCAGAAACTTCGGAGGAGAGATTTTGGAAGATGTTCATGCAACACTGCAGGAAAAATGCAAACAAGATCTACAGGGACAGGTCGTGTCAATGGTTTTGGATGGCTGGTCCAATATTCATAACGAACCCATTGTATGCTGCTCAGTGGTAACACAAAATGGAGAATCGGTCTTGGTGGAAACGGTGGATACGTCAGGAAATGCACATACAGCTGATTACTTGAAGGAAGTCGCGACAGAAAGCATCAAGAAAGCTGAGGAGAGATTTGGAGTCAAAGTAAGAAGTTTTGTGACCGACAACACCGGAAATGTCAAGAAAATGCGAAGCGAGATGGCTAAAGATAATGACGAAATCTTGCAGTACGGATGCTCGGCTCACCTCTTGAATTTGTTAGCTCATGATATACAGTGTACAGGATAATATTCTTAAAGTAATAAAATACTTTCGTAATAAGCATTTACCTGCAGCTTGGTACAAAGAAGCAAAGGGAAAGAAACTCATCATGCCCCTGGAGGTTAGGTGGAATACAGTCACTGACTCTATTAGATCGTATCTTGAGAATCGAGGAATTTTGGTTCAGGTGTGCCAGGATCATAAAGACTATATCGATAAAGATATTTTTCGAATTGTTAATGACATACACATAACAAATAATGCTGGGGATTTCATGCGTAGAATGATTTTCCGATTGCTGTGGCGTTAGCCCGTGGTCTTCCACTTTCTACTATATTATTCGAATATATTTTTTGCAGTCCGGTTTCTACAGCAACAGGTGAGCGAAGTTTCAGTAGATTGAAATGTATCGAGAATTCTCTACGTACTACTATGGCGGGTGATCGTTTGAGTAGTCTCGTTCTCCTAAATTGTGAAAAGGACTTGTTGGCTATGAGAGAATACGACGGTTTAGTTACCACATGGAGCGCCTTGAAGGAACGGAGAGTGGTTACAATTATTGGACAAAAATATATTTTATTTTTTTTATTTGTTTCAAAATTTTTTTTAGTTTTCATTATTATTAATCTTATTACGTTATTATACATATTCTTAATTTCTTATTACGAGTTACGACTGAGTATGTTATTCTTTTTCCTTTAATAAATTTTATTCTCGATTTTAGTCTGCAAAATTTAGTCTCTATACCCCTCCCCACTCGAGTACCACTAGGTACGGCCCTGAGGGCACCTAAGCAGTTATCAAATTTATATTTAATGTTATCGTAGAAAACGTAATATGAATTAATATTAGTATTACATCACCAACTGCTACGATTATAAGCTGCATATCTTAAAATTTTTAAAATCCTGTCTTCTAATTTTTTTAAATTTCGATAAGCCAGCTTACAACAGCATCCACAATTATTTTTTGAGCAGTATCATTCAGTTTATTTGTGGTGTCAAAAGTTTGAAAAACGTAACTTCCTGTATGGAATCCTTTAATAACGTTTAACAAGTCCTGAAAAGAGTGATCAATTAGAAGCTTCTTAAATAATAGCCACATGATGTTCTAAGCATACAAAAGAACAACTGCTTGTAGTTTCTTCAGACAACAAATATGAGTTGCAAGTGCTAGCAATTGATAAATCGAAGCCGCATTTCCCTTTTCATTCAGCAACCATAAAGGCCCAGTATTTGTAACATCTGAACTGTTAGGAGCTACCTGCTATAAAAACAAAGCTTACATGAAAATACAAAATACATTCAAAATCAAAATTTTCCTAAGTAATTACAAACAAATTCCGAGCCATGCACCGATTCGTCTTCATATGAACATATGAAACACCCCAAAAAAATAAAAAAAATGCAACAAAATCAAAATCACAGAACTAATTAGCAAGTAATTCGCAAAAAATCCACCTAATCACATTTTGATTGTAAATTGGTGCTTCGCTAAGTTCATGCAGACATATTTTTGCGAGATGATAGGGAATGCTTTTGAATAAACGCCCCCTTTAATATTAAAAAAATATTTACCTCCAAATAAATTTCTTGAGCTGCAACACAAAGAATGTAAAATAGTATTGAGGAAGTTTTTTCTGAACTAATAGTAATAGGTATTATGGAAAAGGACTGTCAAAACATATATTGATATTTCATGCAGAAACGCATATAGTAGGATAGGTAATATGAAACTACATGGAGTTTAACTTTACAGCGTTTCTGATTAGTCTACTATTTTCAATGTTAAAAGGAATTGCGTTAACAGGAAAGTGCCAAGATTTCTTGATAAAAGTACCTACCTAAATGTTAACACACCAATTGTATTGTGTAATCTAACTATAAGTTATTACAACATACGAAAATAATAAAACTACCATGATAAAATGTAAGGAATTTGAATTGATTGAATCTACAATTGTAAATCATTAAAATGAAATCGAGTTTAGTTGAAATTTACCATTGGTAGGCAACAATTTAATTTGGTCGATTTAATCATTACCTTTTCTCTGAGTATAGGTACTGCTTCTTTCAATCTTCAAATCTCAATTAATGTTGTCCGTCACCGTAAAGAACCATTATTAGGGTGGTTACTCGAGTATATATCGTGCCTGCATGTCTTTACTATCATCTGTCAACCTTTGGCTTAATAACGTTGTGTTACATTTTCAGTGAGCACATTAAACAACGGTGGACAATTAGTTCTCCAATAAACGCCATTACAGATAGTACCACAGCAAAAAAAAAACCACAAGTGCTCAAAAGGTAATGCTACCATATTTCCTGCGGTAGATCCCTTTTTTAGAGTCTACGTAAAATTTGTGATCTCATTTTATCGTGCAACCTGAATCGAGGGTGGTAAAATGTGATTATCAATATCGCAGTATGCAATCATAAACTTACTGGGTTATTTTATAAAATATCGTTACGATACGATGCGTAGGGGAACGATAACCGTTCAGTGCCTGAACGATGATGCTCGGAACGATATCGCTAAACAATCGTATTTTGTAACTCCTTCCGTTACGAGTTGACATTGAACGCTTGCCCGAACGAGCAGCTTTGTATTTATGAATGAATAGTAACACTTGCTGCAAACTTCATGTTGTTCTTGCCACCGGTTTGACAGTTCAACTGCTGACATTTCACGTGTGTTTGTTGTGATTCAGTGTTGTTAGCCATTCACCACGTGCTGCCGTATTCAAAAAAGTTACAAAATGAGTACACAGATTACGTCCAAAAAGGCCCGCTCGTCGAAAATAACTGCTGGACAATATTCGCTGTATTTAGAAGAACTGCAAGCGAATGAATCGTTTCGAACTAATAAGTTCAAGAACCCCAGCATCTTGGATGAAACGTGGAATTCGCTTGCAGTGAAGCTAAATGCTGCAGGTGGACCCATTAAAACGGTCCCCCAGTGGAAAGAAGTGAGTTATTTCTCCATTGTTTGTTATATTATACTTATTGTACACATTTTCAGAGATTTGCGGACTGGAAGTGTAACGTCAGGAAGAAAGCCCGAAAGCTTGAACTTTCGAGGGTTCGAACTGGCGGAGGACCACCTGATGTTCCACTTTCAGATCTGGAGAATCGACTGCTGAATCTGAGCGGTAGGGCTGTCGTTAATGGCATTGAAGGGATTCGGGAACTTGGCTATGGTGAGTTTTGAGATAAGTAGGTACAGATCATTATTTTTAACTAAACATCAATTGTAAGGAATCCAACTATGATACTTTTTATAATCATTTTAGGAAGCAATGATGAAAACTATTTTCCTGAAGTTCCGTGAGATGTCGCCACCTACCTTTCCGATCGTATCAAATACCACTTCCCGTTAATCCCTTCCCGATTACCATTTCCAAATATTCCCCAAACGTAACCGGCCGTTGAATATAAAAGCGAGTGTCCCGTCTGTGAGAGAACTAATTGAGATCACCTTCCTATAGCTCAAAACCTTCTACCAGAACCACCCTCCAGATCTCCTGCTCTCCCTGAAGCTTAGGCCGGTGCTTTGTACCAAAGGCCTAAATTTCGAACCCTGTTATCTCTTACCTGATCCAGAAGCTTAGGCCGGTGCTTTGCACCTACGGTCTAACTCCCGATAACTACTTCCCGAAGCTCACGGCTGGTACTGTGTACCTGGTCAACTTTCACACCTGTTATTCTAAACCTTCCCCGAACTCTTGGTAACTTAGGGCGGTACTTTGTACCTAAGTCCTGAAAACCATCCTGTTTAATAATAATCCACATCCAGATACTTTTGTTGAGTTAATTAAAGAACCCCTTTTCATTTTATTACGTCCAGTCAATTTTGTTTAGAACCCGTTTCATTTTTTTTTTGGAATTCTGTCTAGGTAGAATTCCCCATAGTATTACATTAAATAATAATCAACAAGGTCACTCACCTATTGTTTAAACAATCACTTAATTACTCTGAATTTATTTGTGTTAATTATACTTCCGATTGTTAAAGGAATATAACAAACCTAAGAGGAAACACACCGTGTCCAGCATCCACTGGAAGTGTCGCACTGACCGTTCCACTTCAGTCCGAGCCAGTGACGTGCGGAGGCAGTCCACAGAGGCGTGCTTTTGTGTACATTATTTTAATTTTATTTTGTTTTATTATTGGAAACAATATATGTATTAAGCGATCTCCGCTTTCAACTGGTTTTACTACCGAACCCTGCTGCGAATTGAGCTACCCGAACCAGCACTTGTGAACTCTCAATTTTCCACCCCGATTCCAGTAGCCGTGGAAAATTGGGAGCATTATACAATATTGCTACAGATAATCCCATTGAAGCACATGGGGCAGTCCAGCCACCTCCAGCAGTCCAGCCACCTCCAACAGTCGAACCACCTCCAGCAGTCGAGCCACCTCCAGCAGTCCAGCCACCTCCAGCAGTCAAGCCACCTCCTGCAGTCTATCCACCTGCAGCAGTTCGGGCACCAGCTACGAAGAAGAAGTTGACTCTGGCGGCATCTGTACGAACTTTAATGGACGATGCCACCAGAGATTAAAAAAAAACAACGCTTGAAGAAGTAAACGAGAGTTTAAAGCAACTTGTTGAACTTGAGCAGGAGAAGGTCAAGGTGAAGAAGGAGAAGCTGGCCATTGAGAGGATGAAACTTCAAATGAAGTACCCCGACACAGAATTTGTGTTTGATACTAATTGTGATTAGTAAATGTATAAATTGTACCTATATATGTATTAAAGTTTTCTTTTTGTATATATTGTTTATTAGACATTGTTGAAGCATTGTAGTTGCAGTTTCGTTAACGATTTGCAAATTATCTGACTTTTGTGAAGGAAGTTAGGTATTTGATAAGTTCTATTTATTTTGTTAGTTGCAATAAACGTATAATTTATCTAAAGTGCTGCATTATCACTTGATTCCTTATTCGTCGTCCTTGCTGTAGCAAATTTTCTTCATTTTCAATTATGGGATGTTGTTGAGGTTGATCATCATACACTAAAAATTAAATTAATAAATAATACATTTTTGTGAGTTGCATGCTTGCCTATCTGAATATTGTCATATACAATATTCCTCATCCGCAAAATATTATGTAATATCGCACAAGCATACACAATTTTGGCAGCAGTAGGTGGAGTATAATGAAGCACACGATCTTTAAGTAAACACCTAAAATATGCCTTCAAAACCCCAATACACCTTTCAACAGAATTTCTGACTGTTTTGTGTGCTGTCGTATACCGACCTTCTGGGGTTTGTGGATTTGCTCCTTCAATAGGTGTGAGAAGAAATGGTTCCAATGGGTAGCCCGAATCACCTAATTAATGTTTTGTTTTTTCAAGTGATGGATATATTATTGTTTAAATAGGTATATTTACCGAGGAGCCATGATGATCTGTCCCCATTTTCATAAGCGTCTCTCATAATTTGCTTCACACCACTCATCATCCATATCGCGGAATCGTGGACAGAGCCAGGGAATCTGGCATTGATGGACATAATGTTCAAATCAGAATCACAAATCTGTGGATAAAATTTATGTCATCGTTTTAAATCAACTATTACCATTACTGTTAATTATTTAATTATTATATTTACAATTTGACAATTCAAGGAATGTCTATGATTTCTATTGATAAAAATTCGACCAGGATATGCATCATGCACTGCTGGAGGTGGAACAATCAATATATGGGTTCCGTCAATACATCCCACTATTCCTGGGAAGCCAAACTTTTCAAAAAACCTTAAAATTATTACATCAGAATTCAGATGGTTAATAAAAATGATTTCTATCTGGAATAGGCTGGGGAAAAAAAGAACTGACCATATTGCATAACTGTTTAAGTTATTCCCTACCCTCTTTTAACTCTGGTTACGTCTGCCATATTTCTAGGAAATCGTATGTAATTTGCAGCTGCATGTTCCAATAAAGTGTTTATAATCTGATTGATACTTTTGCTCATTCACTTTGTGAAACACTGCAGTGCTGATCTTTGCCTACAGATTTCTGGTAGCTGCCTTGTGCAAAGAAATGTAGGGCTGTTATAAACTGGAGAGTTTTAAAAATTGAAAATATTTAACTTGTGGTTAATATAGGTAATTCACATTCATACCCGAACAACTGATGGAATTTTTGTAACTCTTCTACCCTGGTCCATGTGTGGTAACAATTCCAAATACAGATCCCTTGCAGCCTCTTTACTTAACCTATACATTTTTCTGAAATTTTCTTCAGGAATAAAGAAAGGATCATTTGTGTCCCTCAAATACTTGCACATATTTCGACCTCGTTCTCTGCAAAATTAAAACAAATAATTTTGCAATAATAGTAGGTAGCAATAAACTAGGGTGAGGTTAGGGCTAGCACCTACATAAAAACTCCACCTACCTTCGTTCTAGCTCTGCTAAAATTTCTAACAAGTTGTTATTCCTATCCATCACTAATTATTATTTTACAATACACGATTAATTAATTATTAATAATTATTGTGACAGTGATATAAAATGCGTCGTCAGTTTTTAAAGATCTACCGTTTGTCCCTATTTCGATCGGCAACGAGTGCTCTGAGCGGTACCGTTCATGAACGATCAAATCGTAACAACTTGATCGCTTTGTAACGATCTCGCTTAGTTACAAAATCGGTTTTCGCTGACAGATCGTTGGCGGAACGAGAATCGAATTGTAACGATATCGCTACGAGATATAAAATAGGCCTGTTAATGCCTGTCAGTTTAATATTTTCAATGAAATAGCGATAGAGAGATTTGAACTGCGTACCAGCGACACGAGGATTGCGAGATTGTCATGGACGTGGTCTTAATTGTATTTTTCTGTATATGGCACTATAGCCTCTAGCAGGTCCTTTCAATTGTGAATAGATTTTCTTATTGGAGGTGACATAATCAAACGTATTAAGTTTGAGACGACGTACTTAACGCCGTTTGTATGTGCACACTGTATATAATGTAGCACATGATTACGAATCATTTTGAAGATTTTGTAATGGTACTGCTGCGATTCCAAAAATTTTTACTCAAGCTTGTTTTGAATTTGTCGAAAATGTACCAAGCTAAAGTAAATAATGCAAAAACCACCGAAACTAATATACAAACTTTCTTATCAAAGTTAACTGCCAAAATTTCCAATGACGAAATTGCTTTTCTGTGTGGAACAGTCCACAATATGATGTCCCGTGTGCAAATTTCCGTTCCCTATACAAGATGGTCATCGGTGGCACAAACTCGTATAGGATATGGAAGCAGTGAATGTATTTACATATCCTATCCGATTTCGTGATCGTCATCAATAATGTGTAATATGAACATTGCACTATCCTCATTTGCATTTTCAAAACATTGGAACCAAGTAATAAAAGGCATTTTGGATACAGAAAAAAAATAATGAAAAGTATGAAATATTTTACGATTTTTTTGGATCTTGGTAATTCCGTTGGACAATCCAGTTTGATTTTGTAACTTTTGAATTGTCTTTGATCATAACTGCATCTTCTTCGCAAAATTCAGGTCTAAATTTTGTTCGCAGTTCTACATTTTTCTTTGCGTCTTTTTCACATTCTTTTATAACTTGACACTGTTTATCAAATATATGCTACCATGTATGTACCATTTGCGTCCTCACACATGGCAAATAAAAATGACTAATCCGAAAGTAGGTACTAGCAAAGCACACAGCACAGACGAACCAACTTAATTCAGTGAACACTAGCCATCAGTAGAAGGACAAGTGCAAATGGCGTGATTGCAAGATTCATAATGGATTGCAGTTATCGAATATTGCGCTAGCAAATCACGAAATCGGATAGGATATGTAAAAACATTCACTGCTTCCATATCCTATACGAGTTCGTGCAACCGATCACCATCTTGTATAGGGAACGGAAATTTGCAACCGTGTACAGTCGTGACTCCCACGAATACTCCCAAGCAAATTTGCTGTCAATGTAAGAAATTCCACTAGAAATCAAATATAAATTTTGTGGAAGGTTTTTTTTGGTATATTTTCCTTCAGTGATTGGCCGGAGGGTCGATAGTAAAGACCGGGTGGTCCAATAACTAAATTTAAGATAAAAGAATTCCACCTCATACTAAATTACAATTTAAAAATGGAAAGTTAAAAAAACCGGGCATGGTTCGTACCAATTTTAACCAAAGACGAATAAGTTACTTTGGCAGAATGATTTTTCGAATACCATAGAAAAGGATTTCCGAAAAGAAAGACAGAAGTGTTATGGGAAATTTCGTTGATACGAAGCCAATGTCAAACCCATTTATGGATAATTGTCCAGGGAACACGGTGGTATAAGTCGAAATTCAACATCGAGACGCCAATAAAATACGGGATAACATTTGTAGAAGTTTAGTTAGAAAAACCAATAATTAATTGAAGGGGTGAGTGGATGAAAGAGGTATGTAACAGAAAGTGAGTTTTGAGATATTTTACCTCAAAGTATATTTCACCTTCGTTGAAAGGTCAAAACGGGTTATGAACATGCAATTGAAAATTCGGTCACATAGTTATTCAAAACGATATACTTTTCTTTTTCTACATATTAATTTTTGTATGTTTTTTGAAACCAAATATGTCCCATATTAAGTTGTTTCATTGCCTTCTTGCAGCTCATAGAACCACTTATGTTCTGGAACGAAACGAAGTTGCTCTCTCAAGTTTTCAATTTTCTCTGCTGATAATGAGCCAGTTTTTGTAGAGTCTGGGAATTTCAAAATCTTCGGAAAGACAGGAGGGCTTTTCCACATTTTTTTGGATGTCGGCTTTCTTGAAGGGAGTGTAATAATCAAAACTCTCTTTGAAGAGGTATGACCCATACGTATCTACACGGATCCACTTAATCCCGTCTCGAAAATGTACTTTTTCATTTAGAATGTCTTTTTTTCTGTTCATCAGTTGCATTTTGTTCGGTAAATTCTCACTATTTTTAAAATGATGTTGCATATCAATAACCAGACTATTCTTCTTACTGGCAAAGGCGATAATTTGACGGTATTCTTGTGGTGTACAAATAGTTTGGTGTTTCCTCAATCTTTTCTGTATGCGACCAAAATCTTGGCCTCAATCTAAGTATGTGTGGCCCACTTCAGGAAACTTATGACCGATTATTTTGAATAGTCCCCTTGTCGCAAGATACTGATAAACACACAGCATAAGAAAGTTTTTATTCTGGCCTGCACAAGAATCTGTCCATATTATCAAATGATTTATTTGTTTAAGTGTCAGTTCAACTTCAATTGTTCTTAAGAGACAACTGGCGATCTCGCTACTACCTTTGCAAGCTTGGCGTAGGTAAAATGCTTTGGACGTACTCAGTTTAGGCAAAGGCATTGTTTGTTGAAGGTCAAATGTTGTATATGCAACGGTCATTGGTGTTTTTGGCTAGCCCCTTATCGGCATCCTGAGCTGCAAAAGCTAATCTTTTGTTGCGTGTTCTTCATCTGCAGCACCAGAATCGCAAGTGCTACATGTGTCACTTTTCGGATGTCCGAACGATAAATTAAATTCATTATTGAAGATATTGCGGTACGTGCACTCTTTAATTTTGAAACGACTGTGAACTTGATCAGCATTGCATTTCTCAATATAGAGTTTATGCATAATAGGAAGTGATAATATGGGAGACAGATATTTTTTATGGATATTGCAGTTTCTTGAATAATGCGATGATTCGGAAGGAAAACTTGAAATATGCTCAATTATGTAAGCCACAACATCGTTACCAATTTTGTTGGGTCTATTGTTATGTTTACCTCTTTTGTCTGGTAAAGGAGCAGATAAACCCATCTGTATTTGCTTCTAGATTAATCAAAATTTCGTTGCCTCTTTCTACTTACTTTAATTTTTGGTTCAAAATGTTTCTTTTTGTGCTGTATGCAAAATATGCTGTTCTACATTCTGGTTAACATTATCTTCATTAGATATTGCTTGTGGTATCGGTATGTTGTCATCCTTCATTTCTTCTATTATATGGTTCTGCCCTTCCATCAATGCGTCATCACTCGTTGTATCCATTATTAATCTCTGTCCTCATTGCTTTGTGACAATACTTTTTTCTTTCTTTGCAGCCGATATCTTTGGGTTTATTTTTTTTCTGTTGGCCTTCCCGGACTGATCAGGTGTTGGGAGTGCGTGATGTGGAAGGCGTGGATGATGATGGTGTCACCTCATACATTTCTTCCTCAGAATCACTAATACATTCCCCATCTGCAACATTATCACCTTCATCCTCAGCGTCTACATTACTGATCTGCATAATAGATATTTGGCCCAGTCAATCAAGGTTAAATAAAATAAAAAATTGGTCAAAAATACTCTTTGAGCCTTCCTCTTGAACATACCAAAACCTCATATGTGGGGGGTGCGGTTTTTCTATTTTTATTTAGCGATTTTGGTAGTAGACTGATTGGGTTAACTAGGATATGTAAGTATAATAGGTGGGTACAATTTTGATTGCAGATTTTTAGCAACAGGAAATACATTTAGAACCACAGCGATGAGCTATCGGCTTGGAGAGGCAACGGTACGAGAAATTGTGCATCATACTTGTGATGCCATATGGAAAATTTTACAACCTCTTATGATGCCTTCACCAACAAGAGATGTTTAGGAAAGGAACGAGATCGAATTCAACAAGCTCTGGAACTTTCCAAATTGTATTACTGCAATTGATGGCAAGCATGTCATTAACTGATAAACCTCCAAACAGTGGTTCCTTATACTATAGTTATAAAAAAAAATTTTCAGTATTGTTTTATTGGCGTTTGTTGATGCACACTGTAGATTTAATGCCATTGATGTGGGAGCATATGGCAGAAATAGTTATGGAGTGATCGAAACTCCGCTATAGGCACTCATATAGCAGAGACAAAACATAAACTAACATTAGACGACACCCAATTACTATATCAAACAACCTCATATAATAATAATGAATTTATTGTCTAACAGCAAAACATGCCAATTCTAAGGCAATGTAGAGAAATTACAAACATATACATATAAGAAACTCAACATTCTTGAACAGTTCGCCATACACTCAGCCTTACAACAACCAAAAAACTTCCTACTAAACGACCTTAAAGAATTCCCGGAAAGACACCTGCACAAACTTCTCACACCCAGCCCTGCATTAATATAAGGGGCCACTATGGGCCCACAGCGGCAAAAATTTTAAGGCGGCAAATTTTCCTATAAATTGCTTTGCTTGAAAGTTTGAGACATTTTTTTTGACACAGACGCAGCCGCAGAGGCGGAGAGAATAACCGAGAACGTAAACTCGTTTAGTTTAGTATTGTACTATTGTCTTAAGAGTCTTCTTTACCTAACCGCAACTTTTTTACATTATAGTGTATAGATGATTATAGCTGCAAGAGATAAGATGATATTCTTGCTTTGTCAACTCCTGTCTTGGTCCTTAGTTAGTTCCCACCGACACTGTGCAGCGGCGCCACTTGTTACACTCAAATTGATGATTTACCGCCCGCCAAGATACAGACTTTATTTACAAAAATTATGATTTCATTTTTTGGGGTCATGTTTAGAAGTAACTTATCTAAAAAAACTGTCGGTTTACTTTTTCCATAAATCGTCTTGATCGAGAGTAAAAAAATAAAACAGATTAGCGCAATAATCGGTGCGAAACATCTAATTTTTAAACAATCTGTATTCAGTTGCTATAAACTTAAAAAAAAAAATAGTCCGAACATTTTGTAGATAAAGGTCTAAATTTATAAAATAGTTCTTAAAAAAAATTGTTTTTGTAAAAACAAATAGAGTTTTTATGGCGGGCGCTCTTATGGAAATTTACATTGGGTGCAGTGGGTACAGAAGACTCTTAACGGTGCGGTGGGTAAAAACGTGCGCGCCTGGCGATTTATTGTTTACAATTACACGATACCCAAACGTGACACGGGACACGAACACTGTAGTTACGATTCGTAAAATTGTGTTTTGCGGATTTGTTTTAGTGAGTTAGAGAAAGGTTTTGTTTTGTGCTTCATGACTAAGTAAACTGTTTCGAATGATCGTTTCCGTTTGTCTGCAATCATCCATGTAATTTGTACTCATAGGCTAATTATTTTATTGCCAGTGCGCAGTGTGGAATTTCTCTTTTATGTCAGTGTTTGTGCTTATACGGCCTAGGTACAATAAGATATGGATGGGCGTAAGAGATTTTTCCTCGTTTGCTCAATCATGAAGAAGATCATAACGGGTGTACAGTTAGATTCGCGGATATGAGACACAGAAATAAAGTTCAAGCATAAAGTGAGTTGGCAAAAAATCCAATGTCAAGGTGGTATGTTTAAATGTGCGCTTGTGGACACCAATACGCTAAGCAAAGGGCAAAAAAGGCAAAAGAACAAAATGATGTTATAAGCAGAACTGCTAAGATCTCTGCTAAGATAGACAACTTTTTTATACCTGCGGCTGCATCAAGCTTTCTTTCTACAACTACAAGTACCACTGATATTGACAATGAAGTCACAGCAGATACAGTTGCTTATAATTAGAGAGAGGAAGTTGTGGCATTTGCAATTTGTGTCTGGTTCCTTGTAAAGATTTTCTAATAACAGACTTTCACCAGACTCAATAAAAAGAAGGCATTAACCAAATTTTATTTTGCAATTTTCCATGTTATTGCAATTTTTATGCAATACTCCTTAATTTAGTGCAATTTTTCGCGAATTCAACGTTAGTCAGATGATATTAATGAATGAATAATGATCCTCACTTAAATATGTTTAGCTGGTTATGAATTGCGTCGGCTGAACGTAAAACACGTACGAGATAGCAGCACAAAAATAATCTCAGTAACTTGAAACCTAAGCAGGGAACATATTACAATAATTGCATTTTATATAGACTGCCAGTGCGAGTGAATACCTTATAAAAAGTGTAGGTGGTATTGTTAATCCTATATTTCTGTTAAAATGCCGAAAGTTGCTTCATCAATTTCCCAAAAATTGCAAGAGTAGATTGGTCCTTATAATAAAAACGCGGAAGTATTTACTTCAGATGGCAAAATTATATTTTGCAATGTCTGCTCTAAATCCGTAGGGACAGGAAAAAAATATTTTATAGACGCCCATGTTAAAACTGGTAAGTTTTAAACTGTATTTATTTCTCGTTCGTTGCTGATCTAGTGACATTTTATAGAAAGCCACATACGCGCATTGAGTAAAAATGTGAAAAGCAAACAAACTTTGCTGACCATACCTGCCTTGACTTCCAGTGATAAAAGAAATGAATTTTACGAGGATTTATGTGGTGCACTTTTGGGGTCCAATATACCTTTTTACAAAGTAAATGCGGAACCTTTCAAACAATTTCTGGAAAAGTACACAAGTCGTCACGTTCCAGATGAAAGTACTTTAAGGAAAACATACCTTCCAACAGTATTCCGGAAGAAAATGGAAAATATTAAAACTTCCGTTGGGAATAGCTGTGTGTACTTAATTGTAGACGAAACAACAGATTCCAGAGGCTAGTAGAATTTTCACAATATCTTTTTTTTCTGAAATTTCATTTTATAGGTTTCTACATTGCAAATTTGCTGGTTGGCGTGTTAGACACTGATGAACCCCAGAAACCATTTCTCATTGCTTGTAAACGTCTGCCAACAACTAATTTTGAAACAATATGTCAGTTTATAAACAAATCTCTTACTGCTTTCTCGTCTACCATTAATGGGCGCGTTTTACTTTTACTTACCGATGCAGCGCCTTATATGGTTAAAGCTGCAAAAACTGAAGGTTTTTTATCCAAATTTATTACATGTTACATGTCTAGCACATGGAATAAATAGGGTTGCAGAGGTTGCCAGAGAACTGTGCCCTGGAGTTAACAAATTGGTTAACAATGGTATTACTATATTTAAGTTTTAGTACTTGTTTGACCGTGGGATCTTTTAGGAAAGAAAGCGTTCCTTAAAGCACCTTCACGTGTGGCAATATACAAAGAAATTATGCCAGATTCGCCTCTTCCTCCGGAGCCAATAATTACTCGTTGGGGTACTTGGTTGGAAGCAGCGATATTTTACGCCAACAACTATGAAAAATTTGCTGCAGTTGTTAGGAGGTTAGAGGATGACGCAGAATCCGTAAAAAAATTAAAACTCTTAATAGAAGAACGAAGCGTACAGAATGAATTAATATTTATTAAAACACACTTGTGCTTTCTCCCTGAGTGTTTGAAGCAATTAGAAAATCAAGGAATGTCACTATATGACAGCATATCTATCGTGCAAGACGTAAAAT